>NC_135181.1:30668562-30968562 GCF_041146795.1 Maylandia zebra | reverse complement strand
CACAGTAGCTGTCGCCCACATGAAATCAACAACCTTGAGCAAGATGTTAAACAAGCTCAGGCTTGACTGAGGGGTCACTGGAGTTTGTTTTAAGCCAAATCCTGGCAAGAAGAAAAATACACAGTATTGCTTAGTGTGGCCTTTGCAGAATGCCTTCTACCATAATAAATGAGGAAATGCTTGTATTTGAAAGGCACAATGCTACTATTACAGTACTAATGTATGTAGCAGCATTAAAATGTGTTAGAATGAAACTGCAACATAGATATATAGATATATAGATATAGATGTTATTGGCCATAGTTCTGACCTTTGTTTTCTGACCTGAGGGGTGGCAGGCTTGTGTTCACAGGGTCAGAACACTGTGCTGCTCCTCTAGTCAGTGTGGACAGACTGAGTGGGAGCCAAGCCAGAAGAGCAGCCGTGGTAGCCGGGACCTAAGCCAAACAACGTGGGCACGTATTTCAGCCGGATGCAGCAGGAAGCTCATTCACACCTTTTGACTCACATCTAAAGTGGGCAAAGTTCCCTTGTTACCTGACAAGTAGTCTGTTCAAAGTCATTGTAATGACACAGATGAATAGTTTTGTTGTCCATAGACAAGCAGTAATACTGTAACCAAAGACTGGACAGAGAGGTTTGATGAGCTGATGAGATTTCACATTTCATTTACTTTTATTTTTCAAAAACATCATTTTATCACTGCTTTAATGAGGTTAAATCTAATAAAGCTTAAGGGGTGCAGTAAGTGTTTTGAAAATAACCTTATTAGTCTTTCTAACAAGATGAAAGTTTATGCAGTTTTACAGGTTTCATCCATACTTACTGTTCATTCTTGACTTTGGAAAAAAGCAAAACCTTTGTCAGCATATTCAATTACTTCTTACAGTCTTTGAGTTTCTGCCTTTATATTCTTCCAACATGTGTAATGAATCTTGGCAATTCATCAATAACAGTATATTGATTTTTTGGCTCATTTTGATCTCACCTGAAGTTCTCTTTCAGGTGGCCTGTGACTGACAGGGACCGGCAAGCCCTGGCTGGGATAGACCAGCTGTACTAACAGGAGGGATATTGATCCTCTCCCATCCCATGTTTTCCTTCCACTAAGACAATCTTCAAACAATGACCTCACTACTGTGGCAACACAAAAACAATCAAGAAGAGAGTCCAGGCTGAGGTAGGGACAGTGTAAGCTGAAGTCAAGGGCATCACAGAGCAAAGGGAGACTGCCATCACACGGGAAGCAATCATCAAACATTTATTGAAATATTTCAAGAGTTTTATGAAAACAAACTCTGGTTTGTGCTTTGCAAGGAGAGAAGAATCATGAAGCAGCCTCTGGTGACTGCACAATATTAAACAACTGTTTGTCTGTCTTGAAATGTGGCAGCTCATGAAGTGAATTTGAGTTGTGCCACTTCTCACTTTGCCAGATTGACCCCCTGAAAAACTGAGAAGTGAAAGTGCCCTGCTTCTTGTCTTTAACACTTTGGGCACTGTTAGCAGTTCTGATTTTTGTTCTGTTTTTTGGGGTTGTTTTTTAGGTTCTGCTGTTTGCATTTGTGGTCAGTCTTTGGCTTCGAATTGTACTATACTTACTACATATTTAGTCTTTTTCTCTTTTGTTTTGTTTTTTGTGTTTTTAATGCATAACCAAGCAGCTTATTGTAATACACTTTGGTAGGTTCACAGGTACAGCTATTATCATCCACAACATCATCATTATCGCTCACTTCTCTTTCTAGTGTGTTGCTGATGGATAACAGCTGTTGTTGAGATGTATTAATCATTAAAAGCTCACATTCTTTTGGCTGAATGATTTATTGGAGTTGTTATCACCAACACAAGGACATAAAACCATGGAAATTGGGGAAGTTTGTGGAAGGGTAGACAGCAACTGAACATCCATATCTAGCCACTAAAGACATACTGTCAAAAAAACCAAAATCATTTTCCCTCAGTTTCTGCCACCTCCAGCGTGATATATTATAAAACATATTTTCCCTCCCTTCCCTCTCCAGCTGTGAAAATATTTTCCCTGTCAAACATCTGTTGGAGGAATGTGAGGACAGAAAGGGGGCCCACTTCCTGTCAGTAAAGCTACAGAGTGGTAGACTCTCCTAGCCCCCCAGTGCATACACAGTTGCTGCCAACAGCTTCTCACAGTAGTTTCACGACCATCCAACCCCACAGGTGTCCTATCATCCTTATACTCATTTACAAACATAGTTTTCTGTGTGTAATAATACTGTACTGAACAGCAGTTTAAACCAGCTGGACCACAGTATAAGCGATGAAAATGAAGAACTCTTTGACCTGTAGGAGAAGAAGAAAAGTTTCCTAGTTCAGTGAGTTCGATTTTAACTTCTGTCAAAGTTGAACCGATGAACTGTTTTGTGAAAAAAGGTTCCCATAAAAAGTGAGGCAACCCAACTCTTCCCTTTCGTTCTATGGAGCTTGATAGACTTTTTTTAATTAACTGTTTTGATTTCCACAAACTCCTAGATCAATCTTATTTCAAGCTGCAGCTGTTTCGTGGAAGAAAAACGACTCAATGCCAAACTCTGCTCTTTCAGATAGGATGATGATATTTATGATACTTAATGTAAATTCCTGAGTTAAAAATAGTTTACAACTTTCCACAATTAACAAATGCTTTCAACAGTTTGGAGTATTCATTTTTCTTGCATTACATTTCATCGGCGAGTCTGTGGCTCAGGAGGTACAGCAGGTCATGCAGTAATCAGAAGGTTGGTTGTAAATGGCCTGTATTTGTATAGCGCTTTACCTGGTCCATATGTACCCTAAAGCACTTTACACTACATTCAGTCAGCCACCCACAAGTTACATTGTAGCCACAGCTGCCCTGGGGCACACTGACAGAGGCGAGGCTGCTGGACACTGGCACCACTGGGCCCTCTGACCCCACCAGTAGGCAACAGGTGAAGTGTCTTGCCCAAGGACACAACGACCGAGACTGTCCGAGCCGGGGCTCGAACCAGCAACCTTCCGATTACAAGACGAACGGCCAACTTTTGAGCCACGATCACCTACGGTTGCTTGAGTCTGCATGCCAAAGTATCCTTGGGCAAGATATTTAACACTGAGTTGCTTCATGTGTTTACTCGAGTCTGAATGGTAGATAGAAATAGATGTTAGATGAGGTGAAGTGCTTCCTTTCTTCTATATCAGTTCTGTATATTGTTGTTGTTATCAGTGATATGGCCTTGTTTTCCAGCTTATACGTATTTAGTTTGCTCCATGCACGTTTTGCATTTATTTTGCCTTTATCTGAGTGCAGTTCAGATAAGGCTCTGCAGAAGTCCATCATTCACTCAGAAGTCTTGCACTCAAGGCTTTTTGACCTTCCATCCGTTGTCTGGGTAACCTCCAAGGTCAGACAGGCCAGGAAGCAGATGGGCAGCAGACTGAGATATCACCACGGGCTGTGGTTAGTTGTGATTGGCCACGTTCCTGTGTGGCTGGGATGATGAGATCGTGTTAGGAGGACAGAGAGTGAGGGGCCTGCTGTTTGGTTTTGGCTACACCGGGGCCTGACTGGAGCAGCTGGGCTGCTGCACAGCGTTCCCATTATTCATGTGAGGACCTGACTCGCAATCCTACATGGAACTGCCCTGTGTGTGCTGCACCAACTGCTTCTTACTGTTGCCTGTCAAGGGTACAGCAATGAAGAGGGTATGCAGAGTGGATAGGCAGGTTTCATGCTGGGAATCCTGAAAGACAACAGCAACACAGTGTGTATCTCTGAGTGTAGATCTGACACAACAGATACTTTTCATGTCAGGGCATTCAGTATGGAAACTGGCTGTAAAATTTTGTAGCTATGTGCAGGAGCTTCATCAATTACGACATCAGCACCTTAACAATTTCATCCAACGCAAGAAATGTCATTGACTAAGTGTCCAGAGCAACCCTGGCCCTAGCTGTGGATGTTGTTTGATAATCCTGTAACACCTATATTTTTCATCTTTTGTGAATTTGAAGGTTTTTGTCTTTATCAGAGGATCAGCTCTTTTATATTTTCAGACTTTTAAAGTTTTCTATTGTCGTGAGCTATATTAATGAAAAGCATGAAATTAGATCCATGTCCCAAGTATAAATACCAGCGCAGCTATTCACTGCATTTCAGACAATGTAAGTCCTTGCCCTAACCCAGGACATAAAGCAATTACCACGGATTTTAGTTTCTCCTTGGCAGTCACTTCAGTGCATACATACTCTCACAGTTACTTTCTACTTAATTTTGTCAATGAACAATCAAAAGAGCAATGAACTCCTTGACTTACGGCATCAAGTAGCTGTTTTACTGATTTACACTTTGGCAGGGACATACTGTAACCAACATGTCTATAACCTATTTGTTTCTAGGTATAATTCCATTGATTTGTAAAGTAAGGTATATTTCTGTATTGCCCCTGATACACAACAGTGCAGATCACAAAGCACAGACCCAGCTGCATCATTATATATTCCACAGACACTGATTACAGTTTTTGCCTCCTACACTTCCTTTCTGTGGAGCACCAGGACACTTAAGCCTCATTTGGTTGAAAAGCTTGTCCTGTCTTTGCCTTTCTTTTAATGAGAAAGTACCATTCAAATGTGGACAGTGAGCATATGGCATTAGATCTGGGCTAGTCATCACTGTCTGTTTCCTCTGCCCTCCTCTCAGGGTAATAACCTCCTTCCTTGCACGAGTTATGTGGGGGTGCAGTTTACCAGAGTACAGTTCTAAAATATTGTTATTACAAGACCACTCACTACAAGAACCGCTGGACCAAAAGGCTCGAATCTAATCTTAAGTGCAGTGTGATGATGATCTTCTGCGTTTCATCCATAGACTGCTATCATATTTGGAGGAGAGGAGTTCTAAATGATCAACTATAGCTCACAACTTTGAATGGCAACCTGCATCCGTAAACGTGTAGACACAAATTTAAATTCGATTCACAACAACAGTCGCCTCAAGGCACTTTATATTGTAAGGTAGACTCTACAATAATACATACAGAGAAAAACCCAACAATTATATGACCCCCTATGAGCACTTTGGTCACAGTGGGAAAGAAAAACTCCCTTTTAACAGGAAGAAACCTCCAGCATAACCAGGTTGGGGTGCTACAAACTTTGATCTAATCCAAAGTTTGTAGCACAAACTTCTTTGACAGTATGTAAGATGAAGCAAGTCGTGTTATTCGTCAGAGAATTCTATTAAATGCTTGAAAAGTCCCTACAATTGTCTGAGAGGTTGATTTCACAACTCAAATTAGCAGAAGTAAGTTCTGCCAGAGAACTACCAGCAATAGTGCCATTGTCAACATGCCTGATTTGGCATCCTTAACAAACTCAGGTAGAGGAACCAGCTTAAAGTGGTCAAAAGAGGAACCTCATTTTTTCACCCCAACGTTTGAACATGATGTCTAGTACCTCAAAGATACAGTGGTGTGAATATGTGTTGTCCTCTTCCTGATTTTCTTTATTTTTTGTCTGCTTGTCACACTTAAATGTTTTAGATCATGAAACGACTTTAAATGTTAGACAAAGATAACACAAGTAAAGACAAAATGCAGTTTCTGATCTCTCAGTCTGAAAGGTTATAAAGCAATTTCTAAAGCTGAGGGACTCCAACGAACCACAGTGAGAGCCATTATCCACAAATGGCAAAAACGCAGAACAGTGGTGAAGCTTCCCAGGAGTGGCTGGCCGACCAAAATTACCCCAAGGGCGCAGCGGCAACTCATTCAAGAGGTCACAAAAACAAAACCCAGAAAAACATTGAAAGAACGGCAGGTCTCACTTGTCTCACTAAAGTCATTTTCATAAGTCCACCATAAGAAAGAAATTGGACAAAAATATCTTGCATGAGCAAGTTTCTAGACGAAAACTACTGCTGAGCAAATGGAACATAAAGGCTCATCTCAGTTTCCTAGAAAACATCTTGATGATCTCCAAGACTTTTGGCAAAATTCTCTGTGAACTGAAGAGATAAAACTCTAACTTTTTGGAAGCATTTCAGAAAACATCATACCAACATTAAAATATGGTGTTGGCAGTGTGATGGTCCGGGGTTGCTTTGCTGCCTCAGCACCTGGAAGACTTGCTGTGGTAAATTTGAATTCTGCTGTCTACCAAGATATCCTGAAGGAGAATGTCTGGCCATCTGTTCATGACCTCAAGCTGAAGCCGACTTGGGTTCTGCAGCAAGACAATGAGCCAGTCCACTTCTGATTTGCTTAAGAAGAACAAAATGAAGACTTTGGAGTCGTCCTGACCTGAATCCAATTTAGATGCTGTGGCATGACCTTAAAAAGATAGTTCATGTTCAAAAACCCTCCACTGTGGCTAAATTACTATCCATCCATCCATCCATCCATCCATCTTCATCCGCTTTATCCAAGGCCGGGTCGCGGGGCAGCAGCCTAAGGCCCAGACCTCCCTCTCCCCAGCCACCTCATCCAGCTTATCCGGGGGAATACCAAGGCGTTCCCAGGCCAGCCGAGAGATATAATCTCTCCAGCGTGTCCTGGGTCTGCCCCGGGACCTCCTCCCGGTGGGACATGCCCGGAACACCTCACCCAGGAGGTTTCCAGGAGGCATCCTTTTGATGTGGAGCAGCAGTGGCTCTACTCTGAGCCCCTCTCGGATGGCCGAACTTCTCACCCTATCTCTAAGGGAGAGGCCAGCCACCCTTCGGAGGAAGCTCATTTCTGCTGCTTGTATCCGCGATCTCATTCTTTCGGTCACTACCCACAACTCGTGGCCATAGGTGAGGGTAGGGACGTAGATCGACCGGTAAATTGAGAGCTTTGCTTTTATACTCAGCTCCCTCTTCACCACGACAGACCGGTGCAGCGTCCACATTACTGCAGCTGCAGCCCCAATCCGTCTGTCGATCTCCGGCTCCCTTCTTCCATCACTCGCGAACAAGACCCCAAGATACTTGAACTCCACTTGGGGCAGGAACTCATCCCCGACCCAGAGTGAGCACTCCACCCTTTTTCGGCTGAGAACCATAGCCTCAGATTTGGAGGTGCTGATCCTCATTCCCGCTGCTTCACACTCGGCTGCGAACCGTTCCAGTGCGAGCTGGAGGCCCTCACCCGATGAAGCCAACAGAACTACATCATCCGCAAAAATCAGAGATGAGATTCTGAGGCCACCAAAGTGAAAGCCCTCCGCCACTTGGCTGCGCCTAGAAATCCTGTCCATAAAAATTATGAATAGAACCAGAGACAAAGGGCAGCCCTGGCGGAGCCCATCACCCACCGGGAACAAGTCCGACTTATTGCCGGCAATGCGAACCAAGCTCTTGCAACGGTTGTATAGGGATTGAATGGCCCGTAGCAATGGGCCAGACACCCCATACTCCCACAACACCTCCCACAGGACACCCCGAGGGACACGGTCGAGTCCACAAAACACATGTAGACTGGTTGGGCAAACTCCCATGCACCCTCAAGTGTCCTCGAGAGGATAAAGAGCTGGTCCAGTGTTCCGCGACCAGGACGAAAACCGCATTGTTCCTCCTGTATCCGAGGTTCGACTAGCGGACGAACTCTCCTTTCCAGCACCCTGGCATAGACTTTCCCAGGGAGGCTGAGGAGTGTGATCCCCCTGTAGTTGGAACACACCCTCCGGTCTCCCTTCTTAAAGATGGGGACCACCACCCTGGTCTGCCAGTCCACGGGTACTGCCCCTGATCTCCACGCAACATTGCAGAGGCGTGTCAACCAGGACAGCCCTACAACGTCCAGAGCCTTCAGGAACTCGGGACGGACCTCATCAACACCAGGGGCTCTGCCACCAAGGAGTTGTTTAACTGCCTCAGTGACCTCGCCCCTGGAAATTGGCGGGTCATTCCCCTCATCCCCAGACTCTGCTTCCTCCTCGGAAGACGTGTCAGTGGGATTAAGGAGGTCCTCGAAGTATTCCTTCCACCGCCTGACAATTTTCTCAGTCGACGTCAGCAAAAGACTTTCAGACTGCCTCGAAGAGATTCTGGCAAACCGTCAGGCTAAATTACTACAATTCTGCAAAGATGAGTAGACCAGAATTCTTCCACGGAGCTGTGAGAGACGCATTGCCAGTTGTTGAAAACATTCGATTGCACTTGTTGCTGCTAAGGGTGGTCCAACCAGTTATTAGGTTTAAGGGGCAATCGTGTTTTCACAAAGCACCATGTAGGTTTGGATTTTTTACTTTTTTCTTTTTTTTTACCTTGAAGATGTTTAATAAACACGTTCATTTAAAAACTGCATTTTGTGTTTACTTGTGTTATCTTTGTCTAATATTTTAATTTGTTTGATAATCTGAAACTTGACAAACATACTAAAAAATATAGGAAGTCAGGAAGGGGGCAAACACTTTTTCACACCACTGTAGGTTAATATTCTTGTGCTTCAAAATAACAGAATAGCCTGGGATGGAGTTCATTTCTAGGCCAGAATTAATCTTTCAGTCAATCCATGAAGGGAGAACTTTTCTTTTAACATTAAATAATGATGCAATGTGCTATCAATAGATGTGGTCACTTAAGGATTTAGTTCAGCAGCGACCTCAGCTGAACTAAAAACTTGTTAGTGTGTGAATGCAGGTGGTAGTGTTTTCAAAGCAAGGGTGCCTTACTTTGGAATGAAACTCTTTGCTTCCTTAGTATGAGTCACATTACAATGCAGATTTAATATTTGTTCAGAGACTGAGGGGTTATAACCAGAAACACCTGTGTATATGCTGATCATGTCCCAGTGGATAGAAAACAGCCTGTACATCAGCTACTTTTACAGCACATTGTTTTCCAAAGTGTACAAAGAGAAACATTGGGAAGCTACCAAAAATGTCTTGGATGAATCACATCATTAATAATAGCAAATAAACCCCTTTTTTGTTCCTTAAAGATCTGCTCCATGATCAAACCTTTTACTTTTGAGTTTGCTGGACTGTTTCACTGTTGAGGCTCTTTCTTAACTTCATTTTTTAACATTGAAAAAAATGCAGGAGTACAAAATGTACCCGGTTCACTTAATCATTAAAATGTTAACCCACATTGGAATTTATCACACATGACCTTTTCTGTCAAATGGCTTATTACATGAATATGAATTAAATATATGATGGAGGGATTGATGTGTATGGATTTTCCAATTGGACCAGCAGAAAATGGAAAAATATGTCCAGTTTATGTTGAATTATAGTGTTATTGCAGTACTATTGTTGTACTCTGGTTCAAAATCAGCATTACATAGTTTGTCTAATCCAGCAAGCTTGTTTTTAATACTTCATCGAATAATAATTCCATAAATCCCTTTTCTGTGGGAAATTCTGAAAAGCATGTTACAGCATGTTTCCTCTTGATATCAGCACAGTGAAGTAAACTGTTTTATTCAGTTAGTATGAGTAGTGAAATTTTTTCCTAATTTAATATATGGCAGATATGTAATTTTGTTGCAGGTACTGTAGGCACCCACTGCAACTGCTGTAATTTTGTTAAATACAAATACAGCAAATACATGGATTGGACTCTGTTTTCTTTGTTAACTGCCATGATTTAACCACAGACAAGTGAAGTGATTGTTATCTAACGACAATGGTACATTTCAGCAGTATTTAAGTTGCCGTGTTGAAAGCAGGTAGCATAACAACCAAAGCTCCTTTGCGAAAGGATATGTTTTGATGTATCATAAGCAGATGCCTTCATTGCTGACACCCTGCCCTAACCAAACATCTGAATTACCTCACACCAACTGTACATATGCCACACTGAATTCCACTTAGTTGTATAAGCACAGTTAGAACATATTGCTAAACACAAAAGCAAAGTTTGTTATGTCACAGTTTAATCTAATAGTGTGTTGAAACTTAATGAGCTGTAAATGTTCCATTTGCTAGTATTATTACTAGCACTGATTCAAGTACTCAAAGAAGCTCAACACAGTATAGTAATATCTAGCTTTCAGGGAATGCCAAGCACTGAAAAAGTTGTCGATAAAGTGGAACTTTTCTTTCAGCTGGATTTTATTTGTGCAAAAAAAAAATCAGTGAGACAATATGGAACCTTTTATTTGGAGATTTGTTTAGTAGACACGAAACACTGCCTGTATTAAGGATAACTTACACAATAAAGCCCTGCTTTGAAAAAAACTGTCACAGATTTAACTCTGACAACTGTGAAGCTGGATTTAAAAGATAACAGCTTGTAGTGCAGGTCTTTAGAGCATGTTCAGTGCCATCTTGCACAAGTGCAGAATGTGACATCACTGGGTTGGTTAGTTGGTTAGTGCTACTAGACTTACATTAGTTGATCCTAGCTAACTATTGAAAGAAGCGATAACTCATTGGAAAACAAGAAACCTAATACTGAAAAGCAATCTAAAGGGTCACTTTTGTATTGTCCCTGACTGTAGAAATGAGTTTTATGTTTAAAAAAAACCTGAGGCTATACTGTGCATTTTCACTCTCTTTTTCTTTAGCAGTAAGTGGTTCTTCAATGTTAGCTAACTGTGTGTAAGAAAATTCACTTGTTAGCTGAAATGTTAGGGTCTGTAGCACTTTATAAATGAAGACTGTGTGGAGGAGACCCTTTTTGAGTCAGGTGGTTCACCGGACCAACATGCGCTAGGCGAGTGGCTCCAGCAGATCCCGGGAACAACATCGGAGATCTCTCTCCAGAAGAGTGCAGTCCTGGGAACAGCTAAGATACTGCGCAGGACCCTCAAGCTCCCAGGCCTCTGGTAGAGGACCCGAGCTTGAAGGATAAAACCGCCCACAGGGGCGTGCTGGGTGTATACACACACACACACACACACACACACACACACACACGCACACACACACATATATATATATATATATATATATATATATATATATATATATATATATATATATATATATATATATATATATATATATATATATATGGCATAGTGGCAGTATGACAGTTATTATTTTACCTCCAGAGAGTAAAGCTGTTTCTCTGGTAGTTATTATAGCAAATATTGAAATATGGTGCTGCTTCAGGCGTAGTTTCAGGGCCTGTGTTTTGCAGTTTTTACACAAATTTGTAATATGTTTTTTAAACTCTGAATGTGGAGAATGAGAGCTGGATAGCTATTATTCATTTTGTATTCTGATCTAGGAATGCGTGTAACAATCAGCCCTCCTCTCCCATGTGAAATGCAGGAAACATAAACATCAGCAGTTTATCAGTTTGTTGCTTTTTGCGCACATAGTCTTTATTTTGCATGACTTATTCACATGTGTGCAGTTATATTGACGCATCTTTAGTTGCAAAGCTGGGGCTCATCATCATGATGTTTTTGGGTCTTTTAAACATCACTCTGTGATGACCTCCAGGCACAAGGTGTCTCTGTTTTGGATTTGGTGTGGTGGTTTGTAATGTGCTGCATGAGCTTCACCTTGGCGCAGTGAGCCTGGCTATAAAATGTCCCTCTTTTCTGCAGTGGGCCTCTGGCTTCTCTCCGGTTCTCTAATTTGCTCTCCATCCTGATTTGGACACCAGTTTCCCAGACTACACCAACTCAGCTATAATATGTGCTTTTGAGCCATTCTGCTTTCTAAAAACTTTGCCACACACCCATGCATGCTTTGCACTATTGATTTGCTGACAAACATTCACTTTAATTATATCCTGCAAAATAAATCATTCTTTACTCGTTACTACCTCATCCAGTCTCCCTCTGTTTTGTTGCAGCCTATGAGCTGTGTTGTAACACCTCTTTCAGGCAATCCAGATTAGGTTGATCAAAGCTGAGCTTGTGCACTGGTAGCACACTCCCACAGATCTGTTCTCTTTATACAGAGCTACCTGCTGCCTTTATGCTATTAGAGCTGGCCCTTCTTTGCATTTCACCTGTGGTGCCAAGTGCAGTAACAGTCTCTGCAGCAGCACCTTGCCTTCCAGCCTTCTCTGTAGCAGTCACTGACTAGTTCTTGGTACCTCTCCCTATTCTGCTCAAAGGTCTTCTCCATTCACTCTTCCCACAGCACAGTGAAAACATTCTTTGTTGCCTCTAACACCGTCATCATGTCAAGTGTGAGGGTGGTCTTGATGGCATGCTAGGGAGACTTGGGAATTGTCTGCCAAGGTCCACTGACAGCTGGCAGTCCTGTGCAGTGTTGAGAAACCCCAAAGGTGCCTGAGATGTTATTATTGGCTTCTCTCCTTCTCTGATGAAGCTGGTGGCTTTCTTTTTGTGTTTGACCTTTGGCAGTTGGTTATCATATTACAGATGCTCTCGGTGATGGTCTTAAACCACTGATAGCAGCCTTCTCCCAGGGCAACAGCTCAGAATATGCTTGAGGGTCCCTGTCTTCTGGCAAAGGGACAATGTAAGCCAAGCCTCAGCAGTGCTGGTAAGATGGCCCAGAAAGAGCATCATAGAGAACCTGAACCAAGACCCTGATGCAGTGTGGGTCTGTCTGCCATCAGGACTCCATGGCACAGTAATGCTGTCTCTGCTCTCTGATTCCTGCTGGTCATGACTGGCACTCCTGCCCTAGAAACTTTAGGGTTCAAATGCTTTTACCAGCATATACAGCCAAAGAAAACGGGATGACTAATATAGTGGTACCTGGCATGATTTCGACCTCCAATTTGTGTTGCTCTGATGTTATTGACCCTGCTGAAAGTCTCAATCTGAACTGACTGTAAAAAAAAAAAGATGGCTCTTACTGTGTCTGGAACATGGTGCCTCTAACATCAGCTTGTGAGATATGCATTACTTTGCTAAGGTCCTGACCTATTTTGATTCTACAAGCAGTGCATTTGAATACAGATTAGGCAGGAGTGGCATTGAGGGATGTAGTTGTCATTAATCTCAGACAAGAGCTTGACAGGAGCTGAACACTGCAAATGGAAATGTCCATCTCTCTGAGTGAGCACTCCGTTTAAGACAAGCAGGTTAAATCATTCGCTCAGAACTTTGAAATGGACACTTTCTCCTGTGTGGGTTCAGTTTAAGTGGGTGGATATTAATTTACAACACAAGGAATGTTGGAATGCACTGTGATGAATCACATACAGAATTGTACTTGAAGATTGTCCATCTGGTTTCAACAGTCTAAATTTGTATTAAATGGATCCATGATTCTTTTTATACTCTGTCAATATCCAAGCAAGTAAGGATGAAGCAAGCTACTGCCAAAGTTGCAGTTCCCACTTGAGACTGGATCCAAAAGCAACTCTTCCCTATGTTAAAATGCCAAAGTTTACAGCAAAAATGGTATGAAAACTGTCACTGTGGACAATTTCATTCTTCTTGACAGCTGTAGAGGAATAAAAAAGGCACATGATATGTTTGCCAGCACAGTTGGCTACACCTCCTCCATTGTGATTGTGGTGTTGTTGCCATTTTAATTGCTTTTAATACAATTATCTGAAACACCATATGGCCTGCTGTCAGATGCAGACTGTCTTGGACACAAATAATTTTAGTTTGAATAGACTTTTATTCAGCACTCTAATTACTCTAATATACAGTCACGACAAACAGGCCACTTGAGAAATGGCAAAAAATCATATTTTGCATGGTTGGAACTTAACAAGTTACCAAGTAGAGCTTCCACATGCAACAAGAAGAAATGAGCATGAAATTTATTGAAAACAATGCTTAAACTGAAACAGGCTGTTTTAAAGCTGATCAAAAGTTTAGCATCATGTGCCTTTAAAAGGCCAAATCTATGCAAAAATGTGGATTCATTGTCATTTTCTGTCAGGTAGTCACACTAACATTGACGTTCTGATGGCCAAGGAAAAAAAACTTTCCCTTTTTTGCATAAGCAGGGTGTCACGCAATGCGCCATCGCTGCTGAGGTGGGACGCAGTAAGACGGTCATTTGGAATTTCTTAAATGATCCTGAGGATTATGGAACAAAAAAGTCAAGTGGAAGACCAAAAAAAATTTCACCATCCAATTGGCTGTCCGTCAAGACACTGGATGATCCTTCAATCAAATTAAGACCGTTACTGGTGCCGACTGCAGCATCAGACGGCATCAAAGACTGAAAGGCTTCAAAAACAAAAAATGTCTGCAAAGCTCTTGTCTCCTTGAACGGCACAGAACTGACCATTTGGACTTTGCAAGAGAGCACCAAACATGGGACATTGAAAGTTTTAAGAAAGTTTTGTTCTCTGATGAGAAAAAACTGATTCTTGATGGTCCTGATGGTTTCCAATGTTACTGGTATTTCATGATACTAGACAGAGCACCCAGATATATTAATATACATTATCACAGATAGAAAAAAGGAGATTAATATCTGGATCAATCTGCTTACATATTTTCAAGGATTAAGAAAAATTCCCTTGTGATTTGATCACATGGGAATTTTTGTATTGTTGAATCATCCAAAATCTCATCTAAACACTGATAATTTCTCTTTCTCTGTAGCACACCATCTTTCCAACCTTTCCCCTTTTCTTGAATTGTAAAGAACCCTCCTCCACATATCCAGAGTCGAAGGCCCAGATGAAAGTGTGGAGGAATACATTTGTTGTGAACCGACATAGATAAGGTTATCCATCTTTGTGCTTTAACAAAATCAGGTGTCTTGTATGGATCAGACATTTGAAAGCAAATACAATACATAGTTCATCACTTTCAGCTGACACTTTTCCTTCTTTTGAGGAAGGTTTTCTTTTTTGTCTAAGGATCTATTTACCCTGTTCGAAACCCTGGGGGAAAATACAGTGCTTCTCTATTGACTGGCCTGGGCCATAATTGCTGTATAGCTACCGCTATAACACTCAATAAGGGAGCTTGGCCAGTACTACTGATTTGTGATCTGCCAGCTCTGCCACACAGGTCTTTCTTCTGTCTTAATTTTTTCAAGGGGAGGTTGGCAGGAGTCCTATCCGAGAGCAACTGGGAAACAAAAGAGGAAGACAGCCTCCTTCCTACATTCCAGGAGCACCCTGAGGACACGCAGCAGCTGGTTCCTGTGCTAAAATCTGAGAGCAACACTGCCCTCTAGAGTGTCTGTTGCTGAACCGGCAGCTTAACAGAAAAGTTCGGGAGACACAGTGGTAAACAAGGGGCCCGCTCTGTGTTGTGAGTTTGGTGATAGTGTTGGGCGATGAGAGCAGTGGGCCTGATGACAAATTAGACTGTTTATCTCAACCAGGGTCTGAGTCAGTGCTTTGTTTTCCCATCCCATCATCCCATTTCCCATGCTGCCAACCAACTGCATCTTTGTGTCTCTCTGTGGGCATAGAGGGCATGTGTATGTGTTTGCATGTCTGGCCAAAATCATTAGCATAGATCTTAGTGCTCTGAGGTTAATGATGACACCCAGGGAAATCATTTCAAACACAGTTCAGGGTTTCAAGCTCAGCTCTTTAGCTGATTATCTCAGACTGGGTGAAATCCAGTCTTCTTCCTGCTCTACATGTGTATTCTTGCTTCATCTTGTTTATCCCAGCTGTCGTAGGGTAGGAGGCAGGGTATACCCTGGACAAGTTCCCAGCCTTTTACATGGCTAACACAGAGAGATACACATAACCTTTCATAACCTATGTAAAATATAGAATCACCAATTAACCTAACTCCACCACCTGCAAGAGTACCACCGCACCGCGATGCTGCCCATGTTCTTGCCATATGACATTTAAGGTTTTATGTCTGGTTCTTGAGTAATGGGTTGCTGTTTTCAGAGCAGAAAGATGACTCTCAGAGCACTCTTGTTTTCTGGTTTTGACATGGACCTAGAGCACCGAGGTATTTTTCCATAGATGTAAGAAAAAAGAAATAAGAAAGCCATGTTGACCAGTCAGAACCAACATTCTGAATAAGACACAGGTTTTGTTTTCAGTGACCAAAAGCTGCATTTTCATGTGGACAAAGACCAATATCCAGTATGTATATACTAAATCCTATTATAGTTAGTGTCCATGCTGATAGCAGTAGATTCAACTCAGAAGTAGCTGTATATGATGCAAAGGGGAAAAAACATCTCAGAAATCATTCTGACTTATGCAGGCATATGTTTGATCAGAGCATCAGTCGTCTTCCATTAGAAAAACAGACTTAACAATTTGAGTTTAAACAGATGTTTATGAAACAGAGTATATGTTTATTTTGAACACACATTACTTTATAAAAGTTACTGTGGTGAACCTGCTAGCAAATAGTTGACAGGTTGCACAACAAGCTAGTACAGAGTTCAGTTGAAGTTTAGCTTCAGCTCTCCTGATGAGTAAAGCTTTTTCAGCATTTCTAACTTACTGCAAATGCTTTACTTTTTTGAAGTCTGGTGTGACCAGGATTACTTGGTGAATATGAATATGAAACAAAGTCGCACTTCAGTCTCACATGTTAGCATTTTTTCAAAAACAGAGCTGGCCCACCATACATGCTTTATTGTTCTTTTCAACTCTAATTGAGACCACTAAATACCTTTCATATTCTATTCAATAAGAGTTGAAACCATTAATAGATCTCATAAACTAATGAGGACACTGTTTACTGAGGGAATGGATCAAGACAGCCAAGGGTTACTTTCCTATAGATGTCATGTATCCAGACTTCTGCTGCCATTTCTACACTGGCTTAATGTCCATCTTTTCTATACACTATATCAGTGGTACTGGTATCAGGTACATTGTGCCTGCGAGCACGTGGTAGCCCAACAAGATATCTTCTAAAAATACCACTAGTCACCATGGCGATCCCTCTAAAAATTGTAACTGTGTACAACAGCCATACATCACAGCTGACACTGTTTATCCAGGTAGCGTTTTGATGATTTTGTCCACAAAATAAAAGCTCCTGACACTACTGCCCATGTATACAACAATGAAGGGAGTTGAAATCTATCACATGGTAAAGAAGTTCTTTGTGGAGAAAAAGTGGGTGGGGCTGCTCGAGGATACTGAAATCAAATCACTTCATGCAAGTGGACATGAGAGCGTTGGTGAGAGTGCAACATTCAATTTGCATGCTGGACAGATTAAAATCCTAATGTTGCAAAATGACCTCCACCTCAAAGCCCATCACGGTGTACCACACTTTTGTTGCCTTATGGACACAGAATGAACAAAGGTGTATGCACAGCGGCTATGAATGTTGTCTACGTGTTTTGGTTCAACCTACCTCTGTGTATCATCCTTTTCTGACATAAATTTGATCAAGAGCAAACACAAGATATGCTTGTGAGTTAAAATGAAACCAGCATCTTTCTTTAACCCTACATGTAACCTATCGTGCCATTCAATTGTTTGTCCTACAAATGTAATAAAGTACAAAAGTGACATGAATTTAAGATTTAATAATGTTCTAAGAAATGTTACAGCAGTCATTTCTACAACATTATAATAGGTGTGATATCAAGCACAAGGCTACAAATCAATAACAGAGAGAAAAACACTGAAAAAGATAAAACTACAAAGGTTGAAAGCAATTGGTGTACTTTTTTTAGAACAACACTAAACAGAGAGAAGAAACAACTTGGTAACATGAACAATGACATAACATGGATAACAAATAGAGGGAAACAGGACAGAAGACAGGACAAAGCAAGATTCAGGAAACAGGATATAAGTGGAAATAAAACAACAGAAAAAGTAAAAGGTAAAAAAGTGTAAATAAAAATAATAACAATAAAATCACAATAACAATAAACAAACAAATTACAAAAAGTAAAAACTAGTAAAAACTAGCAGAGACTAACCTTTTTTAAAAACCGGGGAAACTTATGGAATTATGGATTAGACAAAGAGGAAACAGCACACACGGGAGAAATAATTAGACATGAAAACAAAAAACAAGAACAACATGAAAAAAGAAGAAAACTTCCGTGACACCACGAATAGAGGTCAAAAGACAAAAAGTAAAGCATAAAACAAACAAAAACTAAAGAGGCAGGATACATACAGAGACAAACCATAATGACCTGGGTAAAAAGATGAGGAAACACGAACTAGACAATGGGAAAACAAAAAAAAAGTGACTGCTTCAGTCTCAGCTGACTACAGGTTTCCCCAGTCTTAGAAATAGTACATTTGCATAATGACTAAAACTAGCTATTAGTACTATTAGCTGGTACTATTAGTACCATTCACAGAGTTGGGGAATGGCTGCTATCACAGGATTGTAAGATGGCGAAAGATGTACCCTTAGGCTCCCTTCCCAATTCAGAGATGTTCTTTCTCTTTTCACATAAAAAGCCTCTTTGACTCCCCACTCAAACCAGCGTTCCTCCCTGTTCAGGATGTGTACATCCTCATCATTGAAAGAGTGTCCACTGGCCTGTAGGTGTAAATAGACTCTAGAGTCCTGGCCTGACAAGGTAGATCTTCAGTGTTGTGCCATCTGCTTAGAGGTTCTTTGGTTTTCCCGATGTATAAATCATGGCAATCCTCCCGGCACATAACGGTGTACGCTATATTACTCTGTTTGTGCCAGGGACCCGATCCTTGTTCACAAAGTGACGACCAACCCATTGTTCATTCACTGGACTAGTTTCAGTCATTGTGCAAATGTACTGTTTCTAAGGTTGGAGAAACCTGCAGTCAGCTGAGACTGAAGAAGTCACTTGGATGAGTGACGAAACGTTTCTCCCACTGAAAACACTAAGTCCAGATGAACAGAATCAACTTTTTGGGATTTGCTGAACTGGATAATTGAGCTCGCACTGGAGCGGTTCGCAGCCGAGTGTAACGCAGCGGGAATGAGGATCAGCACCTCCAAATCTGAGGCCATGGTTCTCAGCCGGAAAAGGGTGGAGTGCCCACTCCGGGTCGGGGATGAGTTCCTGCCCCAAGTGGAGGAGTTCAAGTATCTCGGGGTCTTGTTCGCGAGTGATGGGAGAAGGGAGCTGGAGATCGACAGACGGATTGGGGCTGCGGCTGCAGTAATGCGGACGCTGCACCGGTCAGTCGTGGTGAAGAGGGAGCTGAGTGTAAAAGCGAAGCTCTCAATTTACCGGTCGATCTACGTCCCTACCCTCACCTATGGCCACGAGCTGTGGGTAGTGACCGAAAGAACGAGATCGCGGATACAAGCGGCGGAAATGAGCTTCCTCCGAAGGGTGGCTGGCCTCTCCCTTAGAGATAGGGTGAGAAGTTCGGCCATCCGGGAGGGGCTTAGAGTAGAGCAGCTGCTGCTCCACATCGAAAGGAGCCAGCTGAGGTGGTTCGGGCATCTGGCAAGGATGCCCCCTGGGCGCCTCCTGGGCGAGGTGTTCCAGGCATGTCCCACCGGGAGGAGGCCCCGGGGCAGACCCAGGACACGCTGGAGAGATTATATCTCTCGGCTGGCCTGGGAACGCCTTGGTATTCCCCCGGACAAGCTGGAGGAGGTGGCTGGGGAGAGGGAGGTCTGGACCTCTTTGCTTAGGCTGCTACCCCCGCGACCCGACCTCGGATAAGCGGATGAAGATGGATGGATGGATGGATGGATAATTGAGCATGCATCAAGACATATAAAATCACTTGAAAATGTATAGTTATCATTTTCATTTGAAAAAGTTTGAAATATTTAAAGCACTGTCAGATTTTTAAGTTGTGTTAAGAAAAGCACAATAAACAGACAAAGTGTACAAATGTGTTTGCAGTTGATGAAAAGCAGCTGACTCACCTGTGTTTCTTTCAGAAGCTCCAGGATGAAGGATGTTTATCGTCTCATACACCAGGTTCTTTGGAAACTTGTTGAGTGCAGCAGTTTGAGAAAAACTATATAGCAAATATTCAGAAGCTGTCTCAGTGTCACAGATGAGTGTGTAAGTGAAGTGTTTGATGATTCTGCTGTGTTCTGCAAACGTGGAACAGGCTCAACAAACCAAAGCAGCTGAAATCTGAACAGAGTCTGAGAGCGAATGAAACGGGAAAGTTTAAAAAGTTTCATGCAATGGAGTCTATATTTGTTCCCATGGAATAGAGTTTATGTGACACATCGCTTCTGTGCTTCCTTTCCAAGCTGTTAGACTACAATTACCTGGATGATTGAGAACCTACGGGGAAAAAATGAAGAAAAATAAACATGACGTAGATAAAAACATGAGGAAACAGGGTGTGCACAAGGATATTTGGCATGAGGACTGGACTTGGGGATCAAACAACCAACCTTGGTAGATGACCTGCTCTACCTGCTGAGCTACACCCATCCCCAAGAAGAAAAGTGCATATAAAAAACACTCCATTTTACCTTCCACACCTACTATAACTACAGTAGTTTGTAGTATTATGACAAAGATTACACTGATACGCTTCTTTGGACTGCTACAGAACAGGTAGGTTTTTGTGTTAGGTTACATTAATGGTTAAATCCAGCTAAATCGTTGGCTAAATTCTGGCTGATCGGAGCTGGCTTGGCCCTGACTTATCGAAGAATTAAGAAAGCGGAACTGGCTGTTCAAACGCCCACAAGGCTGCCTGCTGGGATTGAAACGATGGAAAGAGGCGTGAGTTTCTCAAAATGGGCTCATTGAGTCAGCACGGATAAGATCTTGGAAAGGTTTACAGCTGCCGTGAATACGAATAAGATCTCTGAGTGCAGACTTGATTACATCTCGGAATGGCTCGCTCGGAATAACATCTCTGGGTGCAAATTGGATGGCATCTCGGGGAGGCACACTGTCGTGAGTTCTCAGAATCGGCTCTTTGAGCACAAGAATGACAACATCACAGAACGCAAGTATGGCGAAGCTCGCGGCTCTCCAACGGGAGATTGAGAGACCAGTGTTGGACTGTAGAACTGCTTTGAAATTCATATGAGCTGTTCGCACTAAAGTAAAAAGCACCATCACTTCATGCGGATACCCTTTCGGCGCCAGCTGCGGTCGCAAGGCTGGAGCCGAACAAAAACACCCTGATAACGACTGTGTTTAGTCTGTTCCTTCTCATTCCATGCAAGGCCACCTGGGTTGGCTGGAAGACTGTTTACTTAGCCTAGCAGGGCGAAGGACACTGTCTCAGCTGAACGCTGGACATGCACACACATACTTATACACTGATATGCACACACTCATCCCCCCTCCCTTTCCAAACGCCTTCGATGCTTGTTCCCTCCTGGGAACACAGCGGGTCTGAGCCCGCGCTGGAATGGTAGCGCTGGGCAGGATGGCTGTTGTGTTTGCTTCGGATTACTCCTCACCCCCCACCCGACCCTGTGGGTTGTCACGTGTTCCACAATGTTGTACTGTGGACATTTATGTGCTTTTTTGTGCAGAGTTTATTTGTTTCCTGTTCTCATGCTGTCCTCCCAGGAGCCCAGCATGAGTAGAGGTCTTTTTTTTCCCTCTTATACTTTCCCATTGTAGTGTATATTTCAGTTTTTTTGGGGGGAGTTTTCTGTAGCGCTACCGATCTCCAACCTGTATCCCCATGTGATGTCTGTGTTGTGTGTGTAAGGTCGGGGGGGTATTATTTCACTGCAGGGCACCCTGCACGTGGCGAATAAAGCCTTGATTGATTGATTGATTGATTGATTGATTGATTGATTGATTGATTGATTGATTGATTGATTAAATCCACAAACACCAATGAATACAGGAATTATGTGCCTTTTTTCAAAGTGTTTTCCCCATGCTATACTCCTACATCTGATCGCAGGGCTTCCCCACCTGACAATTCTTACATTAATTCATGAGTATACTGTATATATTATGGAAAGCAACGGAAAACATAAGTTCCAAGGTAAAGGTAAGACATAAATTCAGGAAGGATTTAATTCAGGAAGTTTGTATCAAAATAGGAGCCCACCTTATTACTCAGTACCCTTAAAGTTGCTCTCAGTTTGTAAAATGTTGGTGACCCCGGCACTAAAGGTTTAGTTATTGTAATTAATGTATTGATTTGGTGATGCTCATGTGATTTGACTGAAGGTGAGAGATGTTAGTCAGGTGAGAATCAGCTGAGAGTCAACATCTCTGTGCTATGTTAAGGAAAGTCTAAGGCACCTCAAAGCAGGCTGTGCAAACATGCATAACACTTGAATGCTTGACTGATCGAATAAGTCTTCTTTACAACATCGGCCACTTTCTTTTTTACTTGACCATATCCAGAGCAGAGGTACAAAGAGAACAACCAACAAGCCTTGGGTCTGTTATTTATGAATGTTAAAACATATAGTGTATTATTTAGTATTGTTATTGGGCTTACTGTATTCTTGGTTATAACTCTTACACGCATTTCAGACAACTAAAATCAGCTTAAGTGAAGTCTGACTGTGTCAAACAGTAATGAAGATGTCAGAGAGACTCAGCTCAGACTGCAGGTGTTTTCACTTGGCAGATCGAGCGGCCGGCTGGACTCACTGTGAGGCTCCCTTCTAAAGATAAATGAAAAGCAATTTGTTACTCCTGCCAGACTAGACACTGACAGCATCTGGTCAGTGTGTGAAACCATTTAGATAAAAATGAATTTGGTGACCCAGAATTTCTGCAGGCCTGGTTTTCCATGACGGGAGAGATGGATTAAGTTTGTGGTGCAGATACGGAGCAGGAAGGTGGAAATAAAATGAAGTCAATTTGAGTTTGTGCAGTGGCAGACAGGTTGATGGAGAGCTCGGTCTGTCTTAGGTGGAGATTGGTTTGTCTTTTAGGGCAATGTGTGATGCTGGACCCACTCAGAGACTGTGTTGTGTTCACAGCAGTAGAGCAGTGGACAGTACGTAGATAGACTGAAGTGGAGTCTGCAGCTCTTTGATGTGTGGGGTCAGAGAGGTTAAGATAAAGAGGTTAGTGGAACCAGCTGTGAATGGGTTTTTTGGCCAGTCTTGTCTGAATGCATATAGAGTAAGCCAAACACATTCTACTATGTGATGGAAAAATCAGTATGCACAGGTCATTAGAAAAATATTAAAGAGCAAATCAATTGTCAATTTGTTGAGCAGTAAAAAAATTTTCAGTACAAATTTCAAAGTCACCTGATTGTTAGCTGGACGCACAGTTTTTAAAGAAAATAATGAAATGTGGCCCTTCCATCCATCCATCCATCTTCATCCGCTTTATCCGAGGCCGGGTCGCGGGGGCAGCAGCCTAAGCAAAGAGGCCCAGACCTCCCTCTCCCCAGCCACCTCCTCCAGCTTATCCGGGGGAATACCAAGGCGTTCCCAGGCCAGCCGAGAGATATAATCTCTCCAGCGTGTCCTGGGTCTGCCCCGGGGCCTCCTCCCGGTGGGACATGCCTGGAACACCTCACCCAGGAGGCGCCCAGGGGGCATCCTTGTCAGATGCCCGAACCACCTCAGCTGGCTCCTTTCGATGTGGAGCAGCAGCTGCTCTACTCTGAGCCCCTCCCGGATGGCCGAACTTCTCACCCTATCTCTAAGGGAGAGGCCAGCCACCCTTCGGAGGAAGCTCATTTCTGCCGCTTGTATCCGCGATCTCGTTCTTTCGGTCACTACCCACAGCTCGTGGCCATAGGTGAGGGTAGGGACGTAGATCGACCGGTAAATTGAGAGCTTCGCTTTTACACTCAGCTCCCTCTTCACCACGACGGACCGGTGCAGCGTCCGCATTACTGCAGCTGCAGCCCCAATCTGTCTGTCGATCTCCGGCTCCCTTCTCCCATCACTCGCGAGCAAGACCCCGAGATACTTGAACTCCTCCACTTGGGGCAGGAAATGTGGCCCTGTGCAATTCAAACTTTTATTTCCCTGCTGTGTTTTACACGTTTTATTTATCTGAGTTTATTTGACCAGGTGGCTGTTTTTAGAATAAGTAGACCTGAGCATCTTTGGGCTTGAAACTAAGGGGCTTAAAACTCTTCTTTAAAAGTCCTGTGTTTAAAAAAAGATCAGATTTGTGGTTAAAACAAACAACTATAGTTTTCATAGCTTTAATAATTAATTTGTCAGTTAAAATGATTAAAATGTAATGGCTCAAAGAAACAGTACTTCTGGTAGTCTGATGATAATGTCCTTTGCCATCTCATCAGGTTGTGTGTTTGGTGGTGTTTGGATGTGTGCATTGTTAAGTGAGGATGTATGATTCCTGCTTCTGGGTCTAAACTACTCTGAGTTTATTAAGGCTGTTGTGTTTTTAACATGTTTTGTATCTTGTTCTATTTAATCTGAACAAGCCCCTGTCTCGGTTTTTATTATCACTATTCATTTTAAAGCTCGGTTTTTAAAACCTTAAGATGTAACTACAGCCCACCACGTGTAGCAGTATATTGATGACTAACCTCAAATTGTGGATGGATGATCTTAGTTGTTCTCTTGACTGAAGTTTGGTCCATTTACAGCATTGTGCCATGCGATTGCATTTGTCCCTAACTTTTGGGAACCCTCACATTAACTTTTATTGAGTGGAAAAAAGTTAGCGTTCATCCTCTAGCTTCACTGTTTTTATATTATGCTAACCATAGCTGTGTAACTCTGTTAAACTTCATAAATTCTGTTTTCATGGATGCCTGCATGTTAAACTTTATTGTTACACGTGTAGAGCAGCCACACTGATCATTTTATTAAAGATGAAAGAATTTAGACAGTTTGTAACTCTCGGTGATGCCGCAGTATTCGTTTGACTTTGACTTTTGGGACCAAAGGCGGAGTTTGGCCAGTTGCTTAAAGACTTGAAAAGTTTTGAATGAATTCTCATAAAACTTCATAGGTGTGGAGAGTGCGGACATGTTAGAAATTTACTTACATCCACTAAGGTCTCCAAGGTTAACTTAATGATTTATCAGTTGAAAATTGACAGAAAGCTATATTCAGTTAAATTCAGTTCAATTGTATTTTTATATAGCACCGAATCACAATAACAGTTGCCTCAAGGCACTTTATATTATAAGGTAAAGACTCTACTGTATAAATATTCAAAATATGACACATTTTATTTTTAACATATATCCTAATTTCATGTAGAGCTTTTTGATACTATGTTTCCTACTGCCATTGTTAGTACTGACAACATATAAGCATATAGGAAGTGGTAAATAGGGATTCTAAATATATATATAGATATTGTAACTTTATGACTGTTATGTACATTAGAGCAACAGATTATAATTGTTTAAATATATAACTATTTTAATAGATGTACAATTTTTCTGATTTTTTTGTAAACAAAAGAAAAACCCTTCTGATCATAAAACTAACATTTAAATAAATTTACTAAACAGTAAAATGAATGCTTCACATGTACCATTTCCACATAAATACAAAATAATTGTGTTCAAAATTATGTCAAATTATGTACTTAATTAGTTGCCCAAGTGTATTTGTATAAAATAAAGACTTTTGTTCAGTCATGGATAAAAGATTTTAAAGGATAACAAGCACTAATATTACATTCATGATTTCCAAAAATAATTTCTAATTTGGATTGGTGAGTCCACAGTTTTCCACTTCACAAAAGCGTCTTCGGGATAGTGGAGGCACCTGTGGTTCTGGTTTAGGTATCTTTTAACTTGCAGTGGCATTTTACATGCTAAGAGTTAAGATTTAACTAAGAGTTAAGATAATATATTATACTGGCCTGAGCTTCACTCAGCAAATCACTATGGCACTGCCAGTATTTTCACATGTGGTTTGCAGCAATCTTATCTGTCGGGTAGTTTCAGTTTTACATGAGTGAAGATTAAATCATTCAGTTTTCCCATTAAGTCAGACCTCTGCTCTACATTTTGGAAATCACTCTCTCACACCCCCTCCTCCTTCCATCTGTTTCTAATCAACGCTCTCTGCCAAAACTAAGATACACTTCCCTGAAGAGGCAACTCACACACAGGAAAGTCATGAAAGCAGTCTGCAAGCTAGACCTTGACTGCAGGATCCCACAGGAGTATTCTTTATCATAGTATATCAACACCTAGGTCCAGAATTTCAGAGAAATTAACATCTGTGGTTGTGTTCCAACTGAGTGTTCAAGGGAATCATGTCAGGCTGTTTGGCACTGACAAATACGTAACTAAAGATTTCAGTCATTGGTTGTACACTCAACAAAAATATAAACGCAACACCTTTGTTACTGCTCCCATTCCCCATGGGATGGACGTAGAGACCTAAAATTCATTCCAGATACACAATATAACCATCCCTCCCAAACAGTGGTCACAAATCAGTCCAAATGTGTGGTAGTGGGCACATCTGCTATATTGAGATAATCCATCCCACCTCACAGGTGTGCCACATCAGGATGCTGATCTGACATCATGAGTAGTGCACAGGTGTACCTCAGACTGCCCACAACAAAAGGCCACCCTGGAATGTGCAGTTTTGTCTCACAGCAAAATGCCACAGATGCCACAAGCAATGAGGGAGCGTGCATTGGCATGCTGACAGCAGGAATGTCAACCAGATCTGTCGCCCGTGCATTGAATGTTCATTTCTCAACCATAAGCCGTCTCCACAGGCGTTTCAGAGAATATGGCAGCACATCCAACCGGCCTCACAACCGCAGACCTCGTGTAACCACACCAGCCCAGGACCTCCACATCCAGCAGGTTCACCTCCAAGATCGTCTGAGACCAGCCACCCAGACAGCTGCTGGAACAATTGGTTTGCACAACCAAACAATTTCTGCACAAACTGTCAGAAACCGTCTCAGGGACGCTCAACTGCATGCCCGTCGTCCTCATCGGGGTCTTGACCTGACTCCAGCTCGTCGCCGTAACAGACTTGTGTGGGCAAATGCTCACATTCGATGGCGTCTGGCATGTTGGAGAGGTGTGCGCTTCACAGATGAATCATGGTTCACATTGTTCAGGGCAGATGGCAGCTGGGAATGTCCCAGTTCTTGCATGGCCAGCATACTCACCGGACATGTCACCCATTGAGCATGTTCGGGATGTGCTTGACCGGCGTATACGACAGCGTGTACCAGTTCCCACGAATATCCAACAACCTCGCACAGCCATTGAAGTGGAGTGGACCAACATTCCACAGGCCACAATTGACAATCTGATAGACTCCATGCGACGATGTGTTGCACTGCATGAGGCAAATGGTGGTCACACCAGATACTGACCGGTTCTGGGTCCCCAGACCCCCAATAGAACAAAAAACTGTAAACTTCCAGGGTGGCCTTTTGTTGTGGGCAGTCTGAGGTACACCTGTGCACTACTCATGATGTCAGATCAGCATCCTGATGTGGCACACCTGTGAGGTGGGATGGATTATCTCAATATAGCAGATGTGCCCACTACCACACATTTGGACTGATTTGTGACCACTGTTTGGGAGGGATGGTTATATTGTGTATCTGGAATGAATTTTAGGTCTCTACGTCCATCCCATGGGGAATGGGAGCAGTAACAAAAGTGTTGCGTTTATATTTTTGTTGAGTGTAGTTGTGCTTCCATTGAAATGTGTCCAGTTTGATCAAGGACAGTAATATTAAGTACAATTAGGTAGAAAATTCGTTGGGCGGAGACACATCTATGGCTACGTTCACACTGCAGGTCTTAATGCTCAATTCCGATTTTTTTGATCAAATCCGATTTTTTTGTCTGCTTGTTCACACTACAAATAAAATGTGACAGCAAACGCGCTCTAGTGAACGCTCAAAGCATGTCACACATAACGCGCTCTGTTTAGACCCAGAGCAAACAATATTGTTTGACTGATGGCCCTTAATGTAAAGACTTCGGACTTTACGTTTCCCAATTTTTGCTTTAAGTTATTTTGTTATTTACATAATAATGTAAATAACCTAATAATTATCCTTATTGCTGTTTTAGAGGAGCGGTGCTTTAAAGGATTTGCAGATTTCTTTCAGATTGGCAGATTATACAGTACAAATAAAATGTTCACGCTTCTCCAACGTTTCTTCCCAACAGTTTCACTAACATCTACACGGGATGGCCAGGAAGCGTCCCAATGTCTTCTCGGGCACTTCTCCGGCGCTGATAATTGGCGTCTGTCTTGTGTCAGTGACATAAAAGACGGATTTAATGCGACATGACCGTTCAAACAGCAGTCGCTTTCTAAAATGTATCAGATTCAGTACCACATACGAAAGTGACCCAGATCGGATTTGAAAATATCGGATTTGTGCCGTTCACACTGTCATACCATGATCGGATATGGGTCGCAGGGTCAAAAAAATTGGATTTGATGCGCTTTCGCCTGCAGTGTGAACGTAACCTATAGGTTTTCCTCTGTATACCGCCATGTTGCTTTTTGTACAAACTTGCAGCTTTGATTCAGATTTCACACATGCATAGAAGCCCATTTTCAGATACTCAAAATTACCTGGGAAAAACATAACATAACATAATTTTAAATACAAGGATTGTTTTTAATACTTGGATGAAAACCCCAATGACTGCCTGAAGTCTTGAACTCTTGAGATGCACTGCCAGGCCTTTACTGCAGCCAAATGCAGTTAGTCCTAGCTGGTTGGTCTGTTTGCATGTATTTTGTATTTAATAAAGACAAGATTGGGGTGAACGCAGGTGACCAACTTGGCCATTAAAGAAGATCTTCTTTGAGAAACTCTTGATTTGCTTCTGGAGTATTTTTGGGTCGTTTGCACTGTGATGATCAATCCAGTCAGTTTTGAATCTGTGCAGAGAGTTAGCCATGTGCACTTCAGACTTCATCCTTTTTCTGCTATCAGCAGTTACATCATTCAAGCATAATTCCAGTTTAGTTGAATCAATTCAGCAAAATGCTCACAACACTGAGTCTTTCTCACACCGTTTGAATTCCTGGTGTGTAAAATAATGTACTTTTGTCAAAGCCACCAGTGCTTCTCAGTTACACTCGAGGGGTCAGCTGGCAGAGGTGTGCGACATGCCTGGTCATGACCTTAGTAAAATGGAGCTGTCCCTCCCAGCACATGATTTTTGAATGTCTAGAGTTGCTGTTACACAGTCTTGCCTAAACATAAAGGGAGTGCAGAATTATTAGGCAAGTTGTATTTTTGAGGAATAATTTTATTATTGAACAACAACCATGTTCTCAATGAACCCAAAAAACTCATTAATATCAAAGCTGAATGTTTTTGGAAGTAGTTTTTAGTTTGTTTTTAGTTTTAGCTATTTTAGGGGGATATCTGTGTGTGTAGGTGACTATTACTGTGCATAATTATTAGGCAACTTAACAAAAAACAAATATATACCCATTTCAATTATTTATTTTTACCAGTGAAACAATATAACATCTCCACATTCACAAATATACATTTCTGACATTCAAAAACAAAACAAAAACAAATCAGCGACCAATATAGCCACCTTTCTTTGCAAGGACACTCAAAAGCCTGCCATCCATGGATTCTGTCAGTGTTTTGATCTGTTCACCATCAACATTGCGTGCAGCAGCAACCACAGCCTCCCAGACACTGTTCAGAGAGGTGTACTGTTTTCCCTCCTTGTAAATCTCACATTTGATGATGGACCACAGGTTCTCAATGGGGTTCAGATCAGGTGAACAAGGTGGCCATGTCATTAGTTTTTCTTCTTTTATACCCTTTCTTGCCAGCCACGCTGTGGAGTACTTGGACGCGTGTGATGGAGCATTGTCCTGCATGAAAATCGTGTTTTTCTTGAAGGATGCAGACTTCTTCCTGTACCACTGCTTGAAGAAGGTGTCTTCCAGAAACAGGCAGTAGGACTGGGAGTTGAGCTTGACTCCATCCTCAACCCGAAAAGGCCCCACAAGCTCATCTTTGATGATACCAGCCCAAACCAGTACTCCACCTCCACCTTGCTGGCGTCTGAGTCGGACTGGAGCTCTAAGCCCTTTACCAATCCAGCCACGGGCCCATCCATCTGGCCCATCAAGACTCACTCTCATTTCATCAGTCCATAAAACCTTGGAAAAATCAGTCTTGAGATATTTCTTGGCCCAGTCTTGACGTTTCAGCTTGTGTGTCTTGTTCAGTGGTGGTCGTCTTTCAGCCTTTCTTACCTTGGCCATGTCTCTGAGTATTGCACACCTTGTGCTTTTGGGCACTCCAGTGATGTTGCAACTCTGAAATATGGCCAAACTGGTGGCAAGTGGCATCTTGGCAGCTGCACGCTTGACTTTTCTCAGTTCATGGGCAGTTATTTTGCAACCCTGTTGACTATTTTGAATGAAACGCTTGATTGGTCGATGATCACGCTTCAGAAGCTTTGCAATTTTGAGACTGCTGCATCCCTCTGCAAGATATCTCACTATTTTTGACTTTTCTGAGCCTGTCAAGTCCTTCTTTTGACCCATTTTGCCAAAGGAAAGAACGTTGCCTAATAATTATGCACACCTGATATAGGGTGTTGATGTCATTAGACCACACCCCTTCTCATTACAGAGATGCACATCACCTAATATGCTTAATTGGTAGTAGGCTTTCGAGCCTATACAGCTTGGAGTAAGACAACATGCATGAAGAGGATGATGTGGACAAAATACTCATTTGCCTAATAATTCTGCACTCCCTGTAGTCAATTAGTTTTAGTACCTAAACCTAATCAGTGGGTAGAAGTCAAAGTACTTACCCAGTGAAAATCAGTAACAGGTTTTTCACTCCAGTGTAACTGCAGCGCTCCCACCATCTTATTCACAGGATCATACTGAGTCTTCAACACTCTGTTAAGCATGGTGTGTTTTTGTATTACAACTGAGATCGGAGGTCTTTGCTCTGATAGAGGTTACAGTTTTCTCTGTGTTCAGAGAGTAAGGAAACACCACAGGCAGGAGGCGCAGGTCTGACCCCTTGGACTTTTTGGCCTCTTAGGTGTCTGAAACTAAAAGCAGTGTGGAGAAGCATGTAGCAGGCTGCTTTCAGAGTCACTGCGAATTAATAATTCATTCTTTGTCTTTCTTTTTTGGGAGGGGAAAGAAGTTACTCAAATGTAACTTTGCAGGAAGTCAGTTAGAGAAATTGTGATGAATGCTCAAACTGCTCAAACATAAGGGTTTGTTTGTAAACCATTTGCAATGGTTTTATGTACAGCCAAAATAGTTCACAAGATCTCATTTGTAATTATTAGAATTGCTGTACTGCAGGACAGACATCAGAAATACATGTGTTTGCTGTCAGTAACTCCCTGTGGTTGTGGCAAAGCTTTACCGATTATATTAAGTCAAAGCAGTGCAGATGGATTTCTCCCTGTTGGTTTTGGCTCAGAGAGCGGTGTTACTCTGTGTTATACACTGTGCCACGCACACTGTATCCCTTGGCTGCCAGACCCAGCAGTGGCCTTTGATTACATGAATAGCCTTAGCTGAATAGGTTGGCAGAGAAGACCACCCAAAGGGACAACCTCGTTGCTTTGTGGAGAAGTTAAGAATGCAGTGCTGCTGCTGTGAAAACCTCCCCTATCACTGCCTATGACCCTGGCCCATGAGTGATCGTTGGTGTTTATACTGTGGCTGTGCTGAGAATACCAATGTGAAGCCGACCAAACATGGAGAGAGAGCCTCCACCCTCTTAGTGAGCTGGTGAAATAAACAGAATGTGGATGAAGTAACATTAACTTCAGCCTCCTGGTTGTTAGTGCAGTTCAAGGCTATTTACTTTTCATAGAAGTTTTATGAAGGCTGAAATTGCATTCAGAAAGTCCTCACTTAAGTACACATTTATTCTTAAGGCAGCAATTAACTCTGATATGGCATCACTGCTTTTTCAGGCAGGTAACACAATGCTAGGCAAAAAAAAGTGATTCAGAACTTCAGCTTTATTGCTGAACTACACAACCCTAGAACAAGATGCAACAATGCAACACAAAACCAAGGCATGACTAGAACTAAGAACTAGACCACACAGCGAGAGGGAAGACATGACAACATGACAAAGAATAGCAAAAGACTCAGTCAACATATACACAAGAGGTAATCAGAGCAGATGACACATCCAGGGAATATGGATAATCTAACTGATGGAACATGACGCATGGGAGACAAGGGAATGTCAAAATAAAGGGAAAACACACAGAGGGATGAATGTGGGAACAGGAAGGAAACAACACATGGACCAGGACTACAAATGTATCATCTAGACAAGACAGGGAAAGCACACAGACACTAAGGAGAGACGCTGAAGACAGAACACAGAGACAAGACAAAGACAGACTGGATATGGATCATGTGAAATAACTGTAATACTTAAAATACTGTAGGAGTGAAAAGAATTCAGATTTTATGTCAATTTTCTGTTCAAAGGGGTAAACCTAGCCTGGCCTAACAAGCCTCTTAATGCTGTTGTTTTAATGCATCACTGCCAAACATAACTAGTGTTTATTGGTTACTTGAGACATGGTGCATAATGGGACATATTTGGAACTGCCTACAACACGATCTTTGTGGTGTTAAAAAAAAAGTCTGTCTTGGGACCAGTGTGACTCGCAGAGTCATGAGTTATACCTACCCATCGGTTTGAATCTGAATCTAAAAATACCTTCCTCAGACTCTGACAATGCCTTCTTTGTGCTGGAAGTGTCATGCTAAGTCTCTTCCTGTTAACAGACTCACACTGTGTCTGCAAACTTTGCAGCTTTTGATGATCGAACCTTGCAAAACATAGAGAAGGCTCATGTCTGGGACTGTGAAGAGAAGATGGGCCAGAAAATCAGAGCAGCTTTTTCTTTTCGGCCTGCTGAGCGCAGAGTGAGTGTTGAAGCTTTAGACCCTCTGCCCACCCTGGCTGACCAGAGGGGAAGGGGAAGGGGAGGGGGAAACAACAGAAGGAGGGATCCCGTGTTGAAGGTGAAAAGGGTGCCAAAGTCCTGCAAATGGAGACAAGGGTTTAACACTCAGTCTGACTCTGACGGTTGAGTTGGGGGTTGAACAGTTTGGATGGCCTAGCGTGCTCAGCAGACACAAACCCTCTGTGGCTCATTTCCCGCTCCCTCTGCTGTTCTGTCTCTCTCACTGTTTGTCTCGGTTTCCAGTCTTCCCATCTGTATGTGATTTAGGCACAGGCTCAGGGGAGAGGCAGGTCCACTAGGGGAGAGGAATCGGGGCAGGGAGGGAGAGAGAGAGAGAGAGAGAGAGAGAGAGAGAGAGAGAGAGAGAGGAAGGGAAGCAGTCAACACAAGTTTGTTTTACAGGACTCAGCTAGGGCCGGGATAAGGGGCAGTGGTGGATCTGGACATCGCAAGCTGTGGAAAAGCGAAGCCAGAGGGTGCAGCCGATCATAAGGAGCTGCCCAGGGACTTCCCTACAGCCAGTGGACACTGATTGAGACTTAAACGGAGGATCAGTGGGCAAATACAAATATGGCAGCAAAATCTCTGCCCTTCTGCTTTCTCTGCATCTTCTTATCGATTGCAAGAATAACTTCTGGGGAACAACAGCAGTCAGTTCTCAAAGTAAGACACATTTGGTTTTCCTTCTTTTTGGCTTGTATACTGTGAGTGTTATCAGTTTCTGACTTTCTATGAGTTATGATTGAGTACACAGGCTTTTGGGAAGCTGGAAATGATGTCTTGGGAGTTTGGGTTCTTTGCAAAGCTCTCTGAGGATACAGAAACTTCACAGTGGTCTTGCAGTGGGTTCGCATGTGTGTTTATACCATCAGAGGTACCCCAAGACAACAACTCTGATAGGCTTTGAGTTACTGTATGTGATTCAGGCACAGCCTGCTCCTCCTGCCCCTCCCTGACAGTTCTCTAATGGAAAGCAGCTACAAAATGTTGAGCAACAGCACGGGGAGGGGGCACAATATGCAGTAAGGGCATGGAAGCCATTAATGACTACTGGCACACACTCTACAGTTCCATTGGCAATAGCTTTAATACTTGTAAGCTCACACGCTTAACTTAAAAGTATTGAATTTACGATCATAATAAACTTAGACCGTGGGGAAAGATGCATGGAGATAAATAATGTGATAATGTGAAAGTCTGAGGTTGTTGCATGTGCATTTTCACATAATATAAAAACCCTGGCATGATCATACGGCACAACACTGGTCTTCTTTCTTCTTCTTTATGTTATAATACGACTCAGGCCGGTGTTTGTTTGTGAGTGCAGACAACAGCTGGTCTTCTAGCAAAGCAGTCAAAGATGTGTTTCTTTCCTTCAGTGTTCAAAGAATAACTTGCTATTAGATCCCGAAATCAAAGTTTGCTCCGAACCCACAAGTACTCAAATCTTTGACGGACTTCTAAAAGTCCATTTATGTATCTTCATTATAGGCTGTTCTGTTTATGATGACCCAGTGCCTGATGTAAGTACAATGACTGCATTGTCTTGTGCAGCTACTAGACCTCGAAAGTGGTTATGGTTAAGGGCAGTGTTTACGGACCTTGCTGAGCTTTGCTTTTCTTGTCTAAACAACAGAAAAAAATATAGCAAAGGTCTGACACAGGACAGTAGAGAGGAAACTGGACTTTGCTGGAGTCTCATCAGAGATGGTCTCAGTGAAAGAGTACTTGTCGTGAAGTCATTCTTCAGGAATAGAAACAGGGAGAAAAAGGCTTAAATATGCCAGTGAGAAAAGGCAGTGACAGGTTTTATCTAGTGGTGAATCCAAATGTAAAATTTTATGCTCATATCATCATCAGTATGTACAAAAGATGTGTGTCTTCAGCCATCTTTAAAACACGTTCAAGGCCCTATCATAGTTTGGGGCTGTATTTCAGCCAGTGGTGTTGGAAGACTTGTCAAAATTGATGGAATTATGAAATCAGAAAAGACTGGTAAAAGAAATTACAAGGAAACCTGTCAAAGAGGGTTCAGACTTTATTTAAGAAAAAAGCTGATTATACCAAATACTGATTTTCAAGCTCGTTGGAATTGGACAAACGCTGTTTTTACATTCTGTACTGTAATTCCAAAAAATATATGCATGTTTTAAAACATCACAAGTATAAAAAAGTGATCGGTGGGTGGTTCAAGACTATTGTATAATACTGCAAATCACTGCAAAAATTAAGTTTTTGTGGTGCCTTGGTAGTGCTTGCAACACATTCTTAACATAATATAAATTTATAGTTAGAGATAAATCTAGCACTTTAAGCAAATAGGGATATTTATTAACTATAACTTAACATTGTGATAATAAATATGAGATCTGTATGAGCAAAGTCACTTATAGTCGGGATGAGATTCTCATGACCCAGGGTATATCCGGATGTTCAGAAGAGTTACAATGACTAAATCCACCGTCTGACCATCCCTTCAAGGTCAGTCTAAGTACAGCAGATAACTCCATTTGGGAGGCAAAGCGGAAATGACATTCAACCCTCAAGCATTAACATTTAATCCACTTATAGTGCCCTTGTGCTAGGAAAATCTCAAAAAGCAGGCAGAAGTACATATATTATAAGCAACACATCCACAATAAGAGCTCCGTGTACACACATGGCTGTACAAATTTCAACCTATATTGTGGGACAGGGTGTTGATTTTAGGTGAGCTAATCTGTGGAGCCATAAATTGTTTTTTGCGTGTGATACCTGCCTTATGGTCCATCCTCAGAGCCTAGGTCAACACACAGATACTGATAAATACCTAAATGTCAGAGAGAGTGAATCATTGGAAAAGTTATCTTCAGTTAAAAAACAAATCGAGGTTATATAATATGCTGAATGTAAGCTTTGTCCTGCCCTCCCAGTGTAGGAGTGCCACAGAGATTGTTCACATTACTAAGTGTGCTCACAGCTGGCAGAGAGCTTCAGATGTTTGTGAATGTTATTAATGCTTTCAGGTTTAAGGGGTGTTTTTTTCAGGTTTAAGTTTCTATCAAGGCTATCAAATCTATTTCTATTTGGCATAATCAAAGGGAAATCTAATAACACAAACACTGTGAGGCCGCAGACTTTATTTGAAAGATGTAGTTTCTGAAATTATGCTTGTTTTAAATGTGGCTCATTTACCCTCTTTCATTTTTTTTTTTTTTTTAAAGAAGTGGCTGAGAGGCTATAGATTTCTTTTTAAGTTTGTTTGAGCAACATAAGCTTTCTTACAAATCAAAGTATGTTGAAACTGTAGTCAAAAGCAATATTCACCTAAAATACACCCAAATATTTTGCTGAGAGTAAAGTTGTAAGATTGATCTAAACTGTTTGTCACCAATTCTGTTCGTAATTGTTATGGTCCGAATTTCTACACTTAACCAAGTGGCAGAAATCCCAAAAAGTTTATTTTGTTCATCTGGACGTAGCGTTTTTTAAAGGGAGAAACGTTTCATCCCTCAGTGGCTTCATCTTGGCTTTATGCAGATGATGTTCTTCTATTAGCTTCATCAGGTGGTGCTGAGTGTGAAGCAGCAGGACGGAAAACGGTGGAGGGCCCACCCTGGTCAGGGAGAAGTGGCTATTCAAAGAGTGCCTTGCAGTCTTATTCAGGAACAAGGGGAGATTTGGCCATGTCAGCAGTGATGCAGATGCTGCACAAGTCAGTAATGGTGAAAAGAGAGCTGAGCTGTAAAAGCAAAGCTGTCGATTTACCGGTTGATTTACTTCCCCACCATAACCTATGGTCACAAGCTTTGGGTAGTGACTGGAAGAATAAGGTTGCAGACACAATAGAAATTAGCTTTCTCTGAAGCTTGGCTGGTCTCTGCCTTAGCAATTGGCTGAGTTTGGTGATTCTCAAGATAGACTGACAAGAGTCAGATGAGGTGGTTCAGGCATCAGATTAGGATGCCTCCTGAGTGAGGTATTCCAGGCATGTCCTACCAAAAGGAAGAGCAGACCCATGGCATGCTGGAGAGATCACGTCTATCAGCTACCCTGGGTGTGCTTCAGCATTTCCCCAGACAAGCTGCATGAGGTTGTGCGGAGAGGGAAGTTTGGTTATCAGTTTAATCTACTTCAGTCTTTATGCTGACCTAAGCTATCTGGTTACCACTGTTTTGTACTTCTTGGGGAAATGTCAGATTATCATGGCGAAGAAATTGAACTGACAAAAATCACTTGATATTGATGATTTGTATTCCTATCAACTGTAAGAAATCTGTTTTAAGTATGAATGTGATTTGCATTTCTCTTCTGTCTTTCTGTTTATGGCCAGATAAACATAATGTATAATGTAACTGTTTGTTCTTCTGTTTAGGCTCTCTTGTAAAAAGACATAGTCCCTAACATTCAAGTCTAAAGATGTCCAAGTCCTAGCAGTATACCATCTGCTCTTCGGCCCTCAGCCCCCTTCCTCTATTCCCCTGTGTATATGAACTGCAGCTGTTTGACCCATCACAGACTGTCACACAGTTAATAGGTCTGAACTATTTCAGAAGACTTTAATGTGCTTTTACAAATGATAGATAATTGGGATCTTTGTGGTTTTCCCATAAACTTTAGGCTCATTAGTTCTAATAGCTTAAACTAACATTTGGGGCTATTTTTTTTTCCTTTGAGCACTGATCCCATTGCCACATTTAATAGGAGTATGTGTATACATGGAAGGTTTACACATAAGTGTTTACGTGATAATAATAGATGTCTCTGTGGATGCTTTTCCTGTAGACTCAGGGAAGCCTATAGGAAATGGATCAGCAAGAATAATAAGAGCTCCTGTTTGCAGGATGTTTCACATCAGCTTGCAACATAATAACGTCTTTGTGTCGCAGCCCATCTGTGAATAAATCAAAGGAGAGTATGAATCACATGTGGGTATACACTACTGTATGTCTTTGGAATGTTCCATCGCCTGGTTATTCTGAATGCAAAGCATCAATGTCCAGCAGAGTGAGTGGAACAAGGAGATCAAACTATGGTGGTCTTGCAGACTACTGCAAACAAAGTGCTACTGTACACCTCACTGAATGGTGCTGCTTCAGAAAATCAAAGATAGTCAGAGGGCCGAGCGTGTGCGTGACGCCTCTGAACTCTTGCATCACATTGTCGTCAGAAAGTCTGGTGAACAAACATCAGACAGGATGTAGTGTTTGGACTGATGTTCTGTAAAATGTCAGGATGCTGTACTTTTATCGTGTTGTGTGTTGAAACTGCTAAATTATCAACCATCGATTCAAATGCCCAGAAAGTGAGAGCCATGACTGAGAACCCTGGGTCAATAGCATTCTTATATGTTGATAGATAGCACAGGATATGTTAGCGATATTTATCTGTATTTGGTTCTATAATATTTTAATGGAACTGAACATCAAGCAGCTTCTTGGTGATTAAAGTTAAGCTGCATTTTAGCCACATGCTAAAGCAGCATAGTTTAAGAAACTGAGAGATGTTACATTTCAAATCAAGTCTCTTATTGTGGTCTATTTGTAAACTTAACTCTAACCCTAATCAGCTTTGTGCAGTCATCATTAGCGATGACATCAGTCCTAGCCCCAACGTTAAATGCTAAGGTCAGAGCTCAGTCCCTGAAGAAAATGCACCCGAACATTCTCCCTCTATCACTACTATCAGTCAACATTTTGCATTTAATGAATGAATATTGCACGTGGCACATGACATATACATCAGTTTACCATATAACTGAGTCCCGGTATAAACTTAGTTATGTGGCAGATTCACTTGTATTAAGTTTTGCTTTACCCTGACAATAGACTAACAGATGGACTTAACCGCTGATGTTTCACACACTGTTTTTACACTTGGCTTCAATGTTAGTATTTTATTTTCTGTCATGTTATATTTTCGTTTGTTTTTTTGGAGCTGGAGGCGACTATATATATATATTCAAATTTTATTCATCAAAACTGAAGCACAAACTTCCTGTAGCTGCTGTACCACAAACTGTTTGTCAGATAATTCCATTATAAATGCTCCAAGTACAGTGACTCAAGGAGAAGCCTAAAGGGCAGCTCCCAGCCACATTTGCCTTTGCCAAGATCCACCAGTCAAAGTCTTAAACTTCCAGTAAAGGAACCACAGTTTTAGCATTGTTATTCCACTTTTCATGGCCTGAGGATGTTGTTTAAACACAAGTTTAAACAACCAATCAACTTAACTTTGAGAGTTCCTCAGCTCTTACCTGCAGTTAGTGTGTCTACTTAACCCAACTAGAGTTTTCTACAAATTTTTACTTTACAGAAAACTGACATTTCTGTTCCCACTGCAGGTGTGTGGCAGGGGATTTTTCCTCAGTGAGCAAAGCGAATGCCTGCCATGTAACTGCAAGGGGCATGCTGACTACTGTGAAGACATCACTGGCATCTGTATAGTAAGTTGACTGCCTTTCACTCAGTAAGGTGCCCGGGTACACAAATGTTGTCGTAAACATAATATTTCCTCTCGCAGAACTGCAAATACCACAGCATGGGTGATTTCTGTGAAATGTGTGAAGATGGCTACATTCTGACTCCTGGCCTGGGTGGACGCCACACCTGCCAACCATGTGCCTGCCCCCTCCCCATCCCATCCAATAAGTAAGCTGCTCTGCTGTTGCTTGTGTTGCCACAAGACTGACAGACATCTCAAAAATATTTTCTTCTGTGTGTCCGCCCAGCTTTGCAGTGCACTGTGACAAAGGAGGTGCCACTCCACGGTGCAAGTGCCAAGAGGGCTACTCTGGAAATTACTGTGAGAGGTCTGTGCTGAGAAGGCCTTGAACAAGCAATCAGTAAATTATGTAAATCAATTATAACATAACTGCATTACCTGCACATTCAACAAAAAGGTACACGTTACAGACTGAGCAGAGTTTCATGTCAATGAAACACATAAAATATATTTAGGTTCACAACATTCACACTTATTTTATCTTACTTACTTAATATTGGAATGGCCACAATATCTATACAGCATCTAACTCCAACTGCCATATATAGTACAAAACTTTTAAACACCACAACATTTATGAAAACATGAAATCTCTGTAAAGTGCAACATCACATACACTGTCATTTATATGCATAGGACTTATGCTCACACCCAAGATGAATAGATTTTGCTAGTAATTTGCTAAAGCTTACGGATCACTTCTAACTGGTTCATGAGAGCAGCCTTAGCTTTGTTTGTTTTGTTTTTTTTAAACAACGAGGAAGAAAGTCATGAGCTTTTGGATGATCTGATATCCTCGTGTTGGTGTTGTTCCCAGACCATCATGAAAATGTTGTTCCAGGTTCAACATTGCAAGTGACCAATCACATTGTTGTGACGTTATTCCTTTGCGCACCAAGCCATTCGTGCATTTATGAAATTCCAATGTTGCAAGGACAATATCAATTCTGCTTACTGTTTATTAAAGGGTTACTGTTAGTGTTAGGGTTAGGGTCAGGATCCGTTGATCGGCGGACAGAGGCGGTTTCTCGCAGCTTAAGTACAGTTTTTTGTTTTACGCCGGTTTTTCCCGAAGTTGCAAAAGTATGACGTCACAACATTCTGATTGGTCACTTGCAATGTTGATCCTGGAACAACATTTAGTATGATGATCTGGGAACAACACCAACACGAGGATATCAGATCGTGCTGAGCTTTTAGTTATGTGTTAACATTTAAAACTGAATAATGTCCAATTTAGGCATAAAGCTACAACAATCATTAGCTTTGCTTGTCTTGTAACAAAGGTCAAAAAGATTTTCCAAAAGTAGATTTTACTTTACTGTGTTAGACAGTGAGGCTCTCAGTCATCTGCAGTTTCTTCCATCCAGGTGTGCTCCCGGTTACTATGGCAGCCCAATGACGACTGGTAGTTCCTGTAAGAGGTGCGACTGCAATGGTAACACTGACCCCAACCTGATTTTCAACGAGTGTCACAATGTGACGGGCCACTGCCAGCACTGCTGGGGAAACACTGCCGGTGCCAACTGTGAGAGGTGCACCCCAGGGTTCTATGGCGATGCCATCAGTGCCAAGGACTGCAGAGGTGGGGATAATGGGTGAATACCCATACTTTGGGGGGTATTTCCTATGGGATAGCTAATGTTTGATGCATGAAAGCATTGTTCCTCAATGTTTTATGGCAGTTCTCACACGATACCCCAACAATGTAATTTGTGTATCTTAAGCCAGTCGCATAGATGGGTGTGTAATGTAATGATGGGAGATTAATGAAGTTTGTTGATGCAGTTGTTCTGGCTGGCTGTTCAACATTCTTGTCATAAACTCAGTGACAGTAGTCAGGCATTCCAGCAGCTCATTGCAGACTGCACACACTGACCTGCACTATTGTGTCACACTGTCCTGAAGTCGCCATAGAGTACTTCACAGGAGGACTATTTTGTACAACTTATTTACTCAGTTTAACCTTAGCTGCTTAAAAGAGATGACAAAAGGTGACAAAAGTGCAGTTTTTAGCCCCACACAACCTTGAAGTTGCTCTGTTGCAAAGACACATGGTCTCAATTCCATATCAAGGATTATCGTATGCCTTTAGAGGCCCTGCAAGTCCAAAAATAACCCTTTCCACCATACTCGTGACATAATTTGACCTCTGGTGTTCTCATCACTCCATACATCCCATGTCTTTTCTAGAGTGCGAGTGTGACAAATGTGGCACCTCTTCATGCGATGACAGGACAGGAGTGTGTCACTGCAAGCTGGGAGTCACTGGACGGCTGTGCGACCAGTGTGAGGTGAGACACAGCACGTGAGCTTCCTTATTGCAACTCTTATTTCTTCTTTATTAATAAAAAATATGTCCCTTTGTGTACAATTAGGCACTGACAACTAGGCTTAGGCAAGTTCCTCGGTTAGGTAAGAATAATAATAAAAGATCGTGGTTTGGCTTGGCTACCATTGTAACACCTTCCAACTTTCTCTGACATCAAACAAACTTTCTGTCAAAATAGACAAGTTATAAATTGATCCTCCCAGACAAACAGAAAGCCTTTTTCCGACTATTCCATATTCTGTTATGAGACTGGGATGGAGTGGCTACAGGGCAGGACCAGCCTTACATCACTCAGCCACTGCCCAGGATAAAACTTCATAGAACATACGAGGAGCAGACTCAAGAAGGCAGTTCAAACATATAATAAATAAGCTAAGATTCTTTAGAAGAAAAAGGCAATATAAAAGCCAAAATAGGTCTAGTTTATTTTTTGTGAATTTATGTATGCGTGTGTCGATGAAAAGATGAAGTCGATGCATGAGTTCAAGCAAAAACACAAAAAGCTGCAGTTACGAAATGTCTGCAAGGGTCATTGTGAGGTTAAGGGAAAAGTACTGAAAACAGGGCAACTGTTACATGAAGCATGAAAGCTGCAGATGAAAGCAGCTGAACTCTCAAGTGAGAACATAAAAAAGATGGAAGCAGTTACAGCTGAATGATTTGCCTACATTTTTTTTCTAAGATCTACAGTAGTTACTGCGAACTGTATTTTGACCCTTACAATGACATCAGAGCACAGCATTTATCTCTTATATTATGCACAGAGCCTGCTTCAAAATGAACTGGAAGAGCCCAATAACTGGAGTCCAACACTGTTTTTCACTCTTGTAATCTAGGAAGGCTACTCGGGTTTCTCCAGCTGTCAGGGCTGCCGGAGGTGCGACTGTGGGCCAGCTTCCCTCCGGTCCACCTGCCATCCTCTCACCCACAGCTGTCCATGTCGCCCGGGGGCTGGAGGACGTTACTGCGAGCGCTGTCTCCCAGGATACTGGAATTATAGCCCCTCTGGCTGCCAGAGTAAGTTATCTGCCTGTACACAGTAGGGCAGATAACTTGACATAATCAGCATTTGTTAAAAACATTCAGTGTAGATTCCCAGAGGAAAAGACTGCACTGAACGCTCATGTTCCCACACCCACTGTTGTTTTAATGTTCATTGGATGTGGTAAAAGTACAAATTCTTCGCTTAAGTAGAAATAAAAATTGTTTTTAAAAACACTCTGGTAAAAATTTGAAATATAATAATATTTTTAAAAAATACCAATTTAACTGAATATAAACTTTTCACATTTTTTGATATTGCTGAGCTGTTAAGAGCGTTGCGTTTTTCAGTTTTACTTTTCAACAGCCACCTCGACGCTCAAGGAAAAACTCCCTTTTAACAAAAAACCTTCGGTAGAACCAGACCCAACTGCTGTGGCCGGTTTCAATTTTAAAAGGCTAATTAAAAGTCTACACTGGGACCTGATCCCATGTGAGAGGGGACTGACATCATTAATTAGATGTGTTTTTTCTGCCTTTTTAATCTGTTGTGTAGGTGCTGGACATAATAATAGAAATGTCTTTTATGTATTCCCCTCAAATGTCTTAAACCTAATAGTAATTAGGCTTTTCGGAAAAAGTAAGGAATCCAAAGTAAAGTAAAGCACAGACGTCCGAGATTCAATGCAGAGACAGTAACAGTAAGTGTTTTACTTTCTTACTTTTGACCTCGGGTGTTAATGATGTCAGAGGAACATCTGCTGGAAGCTTTGATAGTCTCTGTGGCCAGTGACTATCACTGTGAGAGTTGGATGACATCAACGCCCAATTCCAAATCTATATACATACACAGCTGCTTAAATAAGGAGTCACACACTAAAGAAACCGCAAGACAGATGTGCAGGCCTCAAGCCAAGTGAACATCTGCAGATTTTAATGTCTTGTTTCCAGCTGGTGAAAATTTTAAACTGAATGAAGTGTCTGTTTTTGTTGGGGTTTTTTAATAGAGTGTGACTGTGAGAGTGGCTTCTGTGATATGCATACAGGAGGATGCCTGGCAGAGTCTTCAACGGTCAACCTGTGCAACATCAGTAAGTGCAACAAACAACAGCGGCAGAAATTCACTAACTAAAGGAAAATTATGTGAACAGCTCTGATCCAAGTTGGGTTTTTCGTTCTTTTTCCTGACTTTAGCTTGTGATCAGTGTATCTGGCATCTGATTAAAGACATGGAGCACTCCAATAAGACACTGGACCAGCTAAAAGTTGGAGTGTTGAACATTACCACAGGTGCTGCTGCTAACGATAGAGTGAAATACTACAACTATACTGCTCATCAACTGCAGGTACATGCACATTTATATGTATTACTGCTATAAAGGTAAAATGAAACTGCACTAGTAAAACCTTTTTATACATATAATGTGCAAAAGTTTATGTGTGCTGGGAGGTACATTGCTCATACTGATGAATCTAAGAATTGTCATGTAGCTTGACAGTTGCCGCACAAATGTATGAAGCATTTTAGCTTCAGTAGCATCACTGTTTAAGCTCATTGTTTTGGTTTTTGACCTCACAACTTTGATTTGACTTTTCAATATCAATTTCATTTATATATCGCCACATCACAACAATATTGTAAGGTAAAGACCCTACAATAATACAATTTGCATAGCACCAAATTAGCAAGAATTAGCAACTACACCCACAACATTCAGTTTCTGTTCATAGTTTACCTTCCAATTAATTCTTATAGTTCGGCTTTATTTTTGCACAAACATATTACAATGTTAGCTCTATGATAGTTGTAGCTTCCTTTACATTTTTAGCTTTAAATGTGTGGAATGTAAGACATTTCTACAGAGACAGACAGAAATGCTGCTATTTAAATTCTGATGCATGAATTCCTGCAGTGAGTTTTCATTATTTCTACTTCACTCCTGTCTTCCTTTCAGAGTGGGTATCGAGTTTGGAGAAACAAGTCGTCTGTAATGCAGGCCCAGACTGAGGAGCTGAAAGAGGCCACAGATGTTGTGGTACTGGACATCAGAGAGCTAGGGAAATCGGTGAGCACCATCAAACCTTTAGATGTTTAAAGCTAGTGTTTGTGTGTCTGCAGTCTAGCTATTTTTTCACTTACAATAATGTAGAAATTATATTACTCAATATCAACTTGCAGGTCATACTTTCCCGACGCATATTTTTATGCTTTTATAAATAATAACCTGTCACAGCATTTAAGATGCTACATTTATTTACATTTATTAAAATGTTTGATTTTAGGCTTTGACTTATCTCTTTATTTGTGGCTTTTCAGGAAAGTGTGGTGAACATTCTGTGGAACATGTTGGATAATGACACACTGGAGACCTTCACACTCGCTGAACAGCTCAGCATAAATCTGACTGATCTAAACATACGCATTGAAGGTATCAAACAACTCTCAAACGCAAAAGCCTGTTTTGTTGCTGTGTCCGGTGAATTAAATAGTGAAACTGTGTGCTATGTCTAAATGTATTTTACCTAGCTTAACTGGGTTTTGATGTTACACGTTCATACAGAGATGATCCACGATTGGGAGGTGTACAGTATCCAGCAGGAAGTGGATCCTGAGGTGGTGAGAAAGAGCTCAGCGGACGCTGAGGAAATAGTGGCTTTGATGAGGAAAATAGACCTTTCTCCAGGAGAACCAATCGCCACTGGCGAGTCCACAGAGGCCCATGACTGTAAGACACACAACAGTTACACAGCAAACACCTGCGCATGATTACATCACTATATCCCTATTACACTGTAGTGAGCAAGGGTTGGAGATGCAACATTATATGAACATTATTTTGATATTCAAAGCATGCACATTTTTTGTAAACATGCACATGTGCAAAACAGGCTGGTAGCATCAAGTTGAATGGTGGCAACCTTTTAAGGTATCGGGTTGGGTTCATACCTACCCCCTATAGCCCAATGGAATCATACCACAGCAGAACTGTAAGGCCAAACATGCATGTAAAAGACTGGTTCAGTGGTTCAGTCATGACCTGGTAGATGTTAAAAGGTTAAAAGAATACATTTTCTGCATCAGATAATGCATACAAATGTATGTAGCAGGTCGCTTTGAGTGCTCAGAGTAAAAATGAGCTAGATAAGAATCAGTCCATTTACCATTTATAATATAACTGCTGTGGATGAAAAGACTCACAAGTTCTACAAAAACAGCACCCTGAGTCACTCCAATGTGTTAGCAGTGGTGATAAAATTTCAGCTAATGTTTCTGGTCATGTTTGCAGTGCTGGGCCGCATTCGGCAGTTGGAAAAGAAGCTGATGATCACAAACAGCCGCCTCCCGTCTGTCCGAGAGGTCTTGTCCCGCTTTTCCGGCAGACTGTCAGAAGCTCAAGGCTTTCTTGCAAAAGCAGACAGCAATGTGCACGAGGCGGAGAATAAGAACCGAGCTAGTGTCCTCAAATTCCAGAGGCATGAGGTAATTTCCCGTGACCCCCCTCAGCTCTTACAGCGCCCTACTTCCCTCTCCCATCTACACTATGTTTGATTCTCTGTTAGTTTTTACTTCTATAGAATGGCTTATTTCTTCCTTTTTTCAACTCAGAATACTTCAAACAGTGTTGAGTTGTGATTTTTCACACTAGTACCTGGCATTTAAAGACAGAAGTACAGCGTGTTCTTAGTCCGAAATGCACAGTTGCAAAAGAGCAGAGAGAGAAGGAGATCTGGTTGTACTTTGCCGGTCATGTCAGAGAACTCTATTACTGTGGTATTTAGGTGATGAGAACAGAAACTTAAAACCATCTGTGGGAGTTACATTAGAAGGGGGCCTGCACAGGGGAAAAAGCAACATTGCAATGCAAGTGTTTTTCCCACGATAATATTCACAGCCTACCCACACAAACATGACTGACTTTCTCATGATGCACCCAGCCAAGTCTTATCCCAAGAGGGGAAAAAAACAAAACACTTCTCTGCAAAAACACTAAGATGCACATAATGTACATGTTGAATAGCCCGAGAGCAGGGGTGTTTTTTTTAAACATCTGGGAAGTTCCTTTTAACTCCCTTTTAACAGGAAGAAACCTCCAGCAGGCTCAGGGAAGGCCAGCCATCTGCCCTGAGAGGTTGGATAGTAGGAGAGGAAAAGGTCATAAAAATAAAAAATATGTACATAATTAACAAAACTATGTTATAGTTATAGTTAAAATACCATTTGGAAATTCCAGAATTTTGTTCTATTCGGATTACACTATCTAGAGATATTTCCACAATACAACTTGTTGTGTTTGTTCAATCCAGCATGAAAGTTGATTTAAAATATAATTTCCTTCCTTTTTGTGACTAAGAATTTCATGTTAAAAAAATATTAAAAGTTTTCTTTTGCATTTTTATGAAATATAACCATATGTATTCAGACATTGTCACTAGTTGCCTTTTGCAATGTGAAGTTAGTTAGCAAGTGTATGCTCAAATTTTTTTTTTAACTAGTGAATACTCCATAAAACTTCTAGGCAATTTAGAGACGGTTGAGCAGAAAATGTAAAGATTTGCTGACTTGAGATGGAATGGCCCAATATCTCTCCTCTTCAGACCAGATACTGAGGGATTTCTATGAGTCCTAAAATTAATTTTAAAGCTTAATTGGTCAGAACAAAGGACATAACCTTTAAACATTTTTTTATCTAGCTATAGCACAGTTTTTGTTTTTATAATAGAGTCAAAATTTTAATTAGTCGACATAAAAACATCTGGTCATAATCGAAATCCAGGGATGCAGCAGAGCAGCTCCTGTTGGACTCTGCATTTGGTTACTTGTGAGCATGCGTGTTATCAGGAGTGGGGATCTCCATGATCAGGGTGTCTGCCATGAATAGCTTCCTAGCCAAACACAGAGCCTCTCCTAATCCAGGGCTCTACCTAGCCTCAGCAGACTGGTCGACACCAGTATGTGGCTGTATGCTGCTGGCTGACCACAGCCAATCAGATGATCTCATCCCTGTACAATACTCAGTCATGCAGTCAAATTAAAAGTGGGGTGTGGATGCTGAATCTATTATCTGTAACATACATGCCTAACATACTGCTTGAATGGAACAGCATAAATATTATGATTCCACTAAATAAGACTATTTATTAAATAGTATAGCTATTAACTATGTGACATTTAAAATTACTTGCAACAAAAATATACGCAAACACGAATACTTCTACGCTGCATATGAAAGATTAACATTGCTTCCAAAGTAAAGCCAGTGATGAAGTGCTTTAGCCCTTTAGTCTTTTTAAAGCAGTTATTTCAAAAATGCATCAGACTCAAAACTTGACGTAAAGTCTTTGGGAATATCATTGATTTTTGACCTCTATAACCACTTTAACATTTGTTTAGTCTTTAAACAGGACTAAACAGGAAAATCTTTAGAATCCTATTCAAGGATAATCACATATTGGCACTTATTAGCAGTGTTTTCTTCAGAATCTGCAGGAAAGCCTAGAACACGGGTCAGCAACCTTTAAGACACAAAGAGCCATTTGGACCTGGTTTCCACGCAAAAGAAAACACTGGGAGCCGCAAATACTTTTTGACATCTAAAATGAAGATAACACTGTATATATTGTTTTTTACCTTGATGCTTTGTGTGAACAACTAAGGTGTGTTGCTTATGAAATCCATGAAGTGCTACAGAGAAAATTACATTTTATTTATGTAATTAACACATTTTGAACTCTTAAAGAAACATAACAAAAGGACAGACACCAACCTGAACTAAAATGATCCATGTAGCAAACAGAAACGCCACCCTTATATCGCCTTTGGGCTTTTGAAGCCTTGATCTGTCTTTTAAAGAAATAATTGGAAAAAAAATGCACTATGCTGCTAAAAAATGAAAAATAGATCTTTGCAAAATTCTGCCTAAATATGTATTTTACCAGGTTAATGTGTGTGGCGGGGCGTGGTCTGCAGCACTGCTGCAGGGGAGGCAGACGCACCTGAGCGGCACCCGTAATCACGCCTCGCCGCATTAACGTCTGTGCTATCTATGCTGTTGTTGGTATGTGTCGGGCTGTGAGCTGAAAAGCTACAGCCGGCTGTATACGTACAGCAATCGTGTGTGAAAAGCATGTTCATGGAAACATCGTTGGGTCTGCTGTGATATATTTACAATGGGACTTCTGCTCCTAAGCCTCTGCGCACAGCGTCTGCAACTCGGGGCTGTACGAAGTCACTTTCATCTTTACGCAGGTTTGTAAGCTGTCATCTGTGAGGCGCGAGCGGTGTTTGTTTTTAACATAGTTCACGGTGGAGAATAGCTGCTGACATAATGTGGATCCGAAGAAACTGGCCTACCTGGGGTTGAAAGTCTCTATAAATGCATGTCGTTTCAGTGGGTACACCGACTTCTGCGAGTGTGACGCTTATTTTGATCAATGAAAAAATAATAAAATATAATTTTATTTTTATATTTCAATGTCACAATAATCTTCCAATTTAGAACTACAAGTTAAAAAAAAAAATAACTAACATAAATAAAATACACTTCAGCTAAATGCTTCTAATTTATTTTCCCAAACCGCACGGAGCCGCACTATAAGGACTAAAGAGCCGCATGCGGCTCCGGAGCCGCAGGTTGCCGACCCCTGGCCTAGAATTTTGACATGTTAAGAATATCTAACAAACAAACCCCCCAAGAAGTACTGGACTCTGGTAAAAAAAAAAAAAAAAAAAAAAAATGGTGCTCTCTTTCTTTCCCTGCATCCTAGGTGAAGTTGCAGAGGCTAATGGAGAACCATAACACTGTCAACGACACTTTGGAAGCAGCCAGAGACTTTATCGCCCAATCAGAGAGAACTGTGGCTGAGGTGGACACTTTGGGAAAGGTGAGGCAAATTACGGTCTGATGAGACTAAAAATATCTCAGGCCCTACTTTTATAATGATGGTCAGGTTTCTTCATGGCCTACTGAACAAAGGCTATGTATCATACCAAGGTAGCATAATCTAATTATGGGGTTGTAATATCCCAATATCCCAAGGATTAAATTGAATTCCTTCCAGAAATGATTGCTAAGACTTGACCTGGTCTGTGTTACATTGCACTGCTGGGCAATTTGATTTGGAAGCAATTTATGGATTGCTGGAAAGAAAATTGAATAAGCAGCATTCTCAAAGTGCTTTCCTGTTTTAGTCAAGTAGCTCTGTATTAAGTTACTCTGGAGGGAATTACAATAATCTGAAAGTAACAATGTTAGCAAGTGTGTGTGTGTGTGTGTGTGCGTGCGTGCGTGCGCGTGTGTGTGTGTGTGTGTGTGTGTGTGTGTGTGTGTGTGTGTGTGTGTGCATATTGTAGCTTTTTGGACTTGAAATAAATAATCTCAAGCTAAAAAATCTTTTCTGATATTGTTACCTACAGTAGTTACAAGCTAAACAGAGATTACTGAATGTTACAGGCTGGAACATGAAAGCACGTCTCGAGGTAATTGAGGTGTGTGTGTGTGTGTGTGTGTGTGTGTGTGTGTGTGTGTGTGTGTGTGTGTGTGTGTGTGTGTGTGTGTGTGCGTGCGTGCGCGCATCTGTGTGCAGAACGTGACTGAGTACCATGCAGCAATCGATGGTGCCAGCCAAAAGCTGACAGAGAAGACGGAGCGCCTCTCACTGGTTGACAGAGATCTGGTTCAGAAGGCTGACAGACATGCTGAGGGGCTGGAGAGACAAGCCAATGAGCTGGAAGAGTGAGACATCCATCTGAAATAAACCTGTGTAGCACACAGTTGCACATAGTAGCTTCTGGTAGACTTTTGCCCGGATAGGAACCATTTATTAAACTTATTAAACATTTCATGCTTCATATAGTATTTATTTGTGACCTATGAAGTTTTTCCTAATTTCTATCATATATAAAATGTTAGAATAATACAGTTTCTTTGCATGTTTTTGGTAACAATGATAAACATATGGAATACACACTTAGTTGTTAAGTGATGTCATATATGCATTGTGGAGGAGGAATCAGCTGGCTCTCCAGAGAGTGGACAGATTCTGATGCTGCTGTCTTGCAGTGCAACTAGTGACAGCAGTCCGTGTTCTGCTCTGCAGTTTCACTGAGCTTGAGGTCGCAGATTATGAACACTTGAGTTGAATCACACTGTCTCCCCCAGGGACCTGAGAAAGAGTGACGCCAATGGCTTTGTACAGAGGGCTATAACTGCTGCCAACGTCTACAACAACATAGTGAAATACGTTGACGATGCCAACATCACCTCACTCACCACCTTCAACTTATCCGAAAGAGCTGAAGATGTATGTCAGATCATGCAGTTTTAAGGCATTCGTTTACTGCATTCAACTTTCTATCAGTCCTTGTTATTTTTCTTCATACATCTGTCTTTTAGGCCACCAGTGGGATCAATGCGCAGCTTGAATACCTCATAACACAGAGTGACAATGTTTTCAAGGAATCTGTCACACTGCATTCAGAGCAAATTGGTATGGAGCTCAACAGAATTATATATTGCGGACATATTAGTCATATTTCAGCTGTATACTGTTCATAGTATTTTTGTTGTCTAATACATTTTTCTGTAACAGAGCTAAAACATGAGGTGACTGACAAGCTAAAATACATTGAGGAGACCAAAGAGACCATGGAAAACAACGTGAAAAAACTCTCAGAAATTGTGCAGGACATCAGTGAACTCCAAACAGGTAAGAATATACTTTTCTTATACGTTTCAGAAGGAGGCCCGTGGCGTGTTTAAACTATAGTTTATCGCACAGACTGGAACAGTTGGAATAGCTAACAGGGCAGACCTTGCTAGGTTTTCCAATTGAATGTGTGATTAAAAAAAAAAAGAAAGAAAGAAAGAAATAACACACACACAAAAAAAATTTTTTTGTTCTTTTACTTGAGTGGTTTGGTCCTAAAGTCAGCCAATGTATAAAGTCAGCCGATGTATAAAGTCAGCCGATGAATAAATCCCCCAGGGGTTTTATATAGTTAAAATTTAAAAAGTAGCTTTCTTTGAAAATCAGAGATGTAGACCTTACAGAACTACAGGAGCAATAGAGGATATTCACAGTTAGCTTGATCTGCTGAAATTCAGCTAAAATGGTCAGACCTTTTATTCTAAAATCCAGTCTGACTTGAATAAAGTTGCCACTTTGATGAAACTGTGAAATGGTGAAACTCAAGCTTGCATATACACACGGGTGCGGGCTTGACCGATACACTCTGCTACTTAAACAAATAGCACTATACCACTTTCAGGAATGCATACTAGGAACAATATGTGCAGATTTTGATATTAAACTACTTTAACTACAGCCTTCTCAAATAAACTATGACAACATCGTGATCTGTTGTCCGCTAGCATAAAAACCTAGCATATGGCCCACTTTGTCCAAAGGATAATCTTCTCTTCTTCCATCCAAAAATTCTGCATTTAGGTTTGTGCAGTTTCCTAGTCTGTGTGCATGGTTTAGTAACTCATTTACTCAACAATTTCTGTTCCCCTATTTTAAAAATACGTACGGACAGCCTCACTTCACAGATACGTCTTCTCTGTTTTGGCCATAGCAATTTTTTCCCATAGTTTGGCAATACGGACCCAAATTAGTTCTTTACCTTAAAGTTTCTGCATTATCAGGACTAAGGAGGACATTGGCAGAAATCTCCATCAACTGAATGCTTTAGTTGCTAAACATGCGAATTTGCAGTTTGTTATAAATGTGCACTAATTTTCAGACAGAACACCACAACGTCTGGAGTTTACCTCAGAAGTGGCTTCAGAGACTCTGAATCGCTCAGTGGAAGTTCTTCAATCTATCACCCCCATTAGCAGCAAAGTAGAGGAGTGGAACAACAACATGAAAAATAACGAATACTCCACAGCTGCCTATGAACAGGCTGTTGCCTCTGCAGGGGCAGCAGGTATATATCAAAATTACTACATTTTATGAGATTTGTATTTAATGAGTAGAACACACTATACTGCTTTTCATGTTAGCTATTGTTATTCCTATCGGCTTTTTTGACTTACAGTTCCTTCGCAACCACATTTAAAGTTGATTTTTCTTCATTATTTTTTTGGCAGTGGAGAACCTGAATTTGCTTGTTCCTACCCTGCTGGACAAGCTGAAGGTTGTTGAGGATAAGAAGCCTGTCAACAACGTGACCACCAACATCATGAGGATCAGAGAGCTCATAGCCCAGGCCCGGAGTGTGGCCAAGAAAGTTCGTTCAGTCCTTTTGACACACTTAGTAATGATATCCCAATTTAGTCATTACCACTAGAGCAAAGGATGACTGACTTCCATGTGCAATCATTTTATATTTGATGACATGGCTCTGTTGTTGCACCCCTCCTACCCTTTCATTTTGAGCCATAGAAGAAAAGACAAAAGAGGGAGAACAGCAACATCACACTGATTCAGTTAGGTAAATTATATAAGGATCAGCTGGACTGGAAGTGGATTTCAAAGTGGCTTGCAGCAGCTGTGGCTAGTATAAAGTTGCTTAAAATCATGCCATATGATGCAGTCAATTGTAAAAAGCTATCTGACAAAATTTTAAACACTTTCAATTAAAAAAATTGTTTTGCTGGATTAAAAGAAGGGGGGGAGTGAAGTTATTAAATAAAAATGGTAAAATAGTAAATATAGCAATACAACACAAAAGCAGAAAGCAGAACCACAAACTGTACCTACGGACTAAATAAAGCTAACAAAATATTAATAAGAGAATATAAAAGATGATGATATATGATCATGATAATTAAAGAGCATTGAGGTTAGCTTTAGCTAGCCTGTAACTAAGGCCCAATCAAACAAAATGTTGTTATACCACAATATTTAGAGGAATTGATATTAGTTAATAAGAACAACCCAAGTTCCTTGCACCTTAAACATTTGTGTGTGCATAAATTAAAACATTGACAAAACTGGCAAATATTTGACTCTGTAGACTTCCCATGAGAAATTATTTGGGCTTGTTGTACAGCCAGAGGAGCAGGGCACCTTAGTCATCGAGCTGACCATGAGTTGACCACGAGTTGACATCCAGTTGACCATGAACTTTTCTGTATGCCACTGTATTCTGGAGTCAGATGTGAGGCTGCCTGTCCAATAGCTAAAACTTGGCAGAGACTCGGTCATGAAACAGGACAATGATTGCATCACACAACAAATCTACAACAGCTAAAAAAGAAAAGAATCAGTGTTGCAATGACTCAAAGTCCAGACCTCAACCCAATTGAAATGCTGTGGTCAGACCTTAAGTGAACTGTGTATAGATGCAAACGTCGGTCAACTGAGGGAACATTGTAAAAAGAAAAAAAAGAGTGGGCTTAAATTCTATACGATAATAATCTATTGAATCATTAGGTATACATAGTTTTCACACATGGCCTGCCTGCATTTGTATAGCGCTTTTCTAGTCCATAGGACCCCAAAGCGCTTTACACTACATTCAGTCATTCACCAATTCACACACACATTCACACACTGGCGATGGCAAGCTACATTGTAGCCACAGCTGCCCTGGGGCGCACTGACAGAGGCGAGGCTGCCGGACACAGGCACCACCGGGCCCTCTGACCACCACCAGTAGGCAAACATGGGGTTAGTATCTTGCCCAAGGATATTTGACATGCAGCCCGGAGGCAGCCTGGGATCGAACCACCGACCTTCTGATTAGTGGCTGACCTGCTCTGCCACCTGAGCTACAGCCACCCATGGTTTCTGTATTTCTGCTTATTTTTTTGTTTTTCTTTAAAATTTTAGAAATGAAATTTCTTCTTACCATGTCTACACAGGTGACCCCTACAAAAAGAAAAGAAAAGTAAAAACTGTCCACACACCCGATGTGTTAGCTTTGTTCTCATTTTAAATTCTGAAGTAGTATTTCAGCATCCCCTCTTGACTATCAAAATTCTTCCCTATAATTTTTCTACTTAATAAAACCCTTCTACTCCATTCCACTACTCCAGTTAAAATTTTCACGCCAGTCATTATGAAGCTGTAAACCTTTTTAAATTCACGTTCTGCTATCAGATATCAAGATGATAATTGCTAAACAAAGAAAACTCAGTTTCCTTTATTTTCTGCCCCAGGTCCAGGTCTCCATGAAATTTAACGGACAGTCCTCAGTGGAGGTTCATCCTCACAGCAATTTGGAAGAACTGAAGACAATGACATCCATCAGTTTATTCATGAGGGTGGACCCTGACAAGGATCCCATAGAGGACCGAATCATCCTATACTTGGGAGACAGAAATGTGAGGAATCCAGGCAGAATAAATTTTGTTCCTTTCTCTTTCTGGGTCATCAGTTGTGATAAAATAAATGCCAACTTTCAAAGATGAAAAGGAGCTTGTGTGCATGAATAGCATGTTGTGATCATGAGAACAGAAATGACTTTGAATGGCTTTGAAAGCACCCATTTGCCCCCTTCAAAAGATGTCCAAGAGATGCCTGAGACAATGGTGCATCTGTGTGCCTTCAAAGTTCATTTACATAAATACTGTTTTCCCCTGCCTGCCAGGGTATAGAAACAGTACAGCATACCCAATGTGGGGCCTCTTTGTTCTCTTTAACAGCGCTTCACCTTGGTGATTTTACCATCACTGTAATCTATGCAGTGATGTTTTTCACTGTGGAATAATAGGCCCAGCAGTAGTTGGTCACAAATGATGCATAGTTAAGCTTTTGAAACCACTCTACACTGAAATAAAGTAACACCACACAGTTGGAAACTCGTACCACCATTATAACATGCTGAAGTGTTTTAAAATGACACAGTGAAAGCCTTGGTAGTAAAATGAACACTCTGTTTTCTGCTGCTCCTGCTTTCAGGGTGTAAAAGACTACATGGGCTTGGCCACCAAGAATGACATCCTGGTGTTTGTCTATAAACTTGGAGGTGAAGACATTGAGATCCCATTGAGTTCAAAGCCTGTCAGCCAATGGCCGGCAGTCTTCAACTATGTCAAAATAGAGAGGTAAATGAGCTTTAACCTCTTAACATCCATATGATCAGTGGCAGCATATCTATAGTTAAGGTTGGGGTAGGCTGGGTTTTGGGTTATCATTTGCCCCCCTTTTTTTTTTTTAGAATTTTTATGTCTTTGAAACACTCAAATTTATGTGGCTAAAAGAAAAAAGCAACCCTAATCTTTAACCAAAAGTGATTGCCATTTTAATTGTGCTAGGCATTATTTGAAAATCATACATACAGATTTTTTGTAACACACAAAAGTGACTGAAAACTCTAAAGCCTAAATCGTCATCAGAGGTGACCCTAACCCCAGTACTAGCCCTGATTATAATCCTAGGCAACTGAAGTATGTAATAAAATATAGGGTTAGGATCCAGTTTGGGCTAGATTCAACACCTGAAAGGCCTAACTAAAATTTATATACATATATCACATGAAGTTTCTGAACAGTAGCAGCACTATGGGGCCATTTATATCCAAATATTTAAAGTCCAGGAAAAATGTCCCATATGCTAGAGCACCTTCTGGCTTCACACTCACTCAAGAAGGTGAGCGTGATAGAGTCATAGAATGATACATATTGTTGGGCTATATTTAAAATCTTTGCTATATAAGTTACTAATACGCTGATCTTGACAAGGAACTGAAAATTTGTTCTTGGTCTCAGTGGTTTCCTTTCTCCTCAAAACACAAGGGAAATCCTGCTAACACACATGACAGTTAGTGTGGTTAACTTTTCTTGTGCATTAGCAAATTTTGAGAAAGCTAAGCAGGTAGCATTCATGAAGTTCAAGCTAGGAGGAGGTCACAGTGGTAACTTGCAGATCTTTGCTTGCAGACTGGGCAGGCATGGAAAAGTCTTCCTAACAGTCCCAAGTCAGAGCTCCACTGATGAACAGAAGTTCATCCAGAAAGGTGAAGCTCCAGGCACTGAATCCCTGTTTGACATTGACCCCCAAGATCTAGTGTTTTTTGTTGGGGGTGTCCCTCCAGATGTCAAGGTAATGTAAATTACAACATTTCTTCAATATAAAGAAATCTTTCTTTCTTTTAGAAATCTGACATGTGACTGTTTCTTTGTTACAAACCAGCTTCCACCTCCTTTGATCCTTGCACCTTTCGTGGGATGTATTGAATTGTCATCGATGAACAACGATGTCATCAGTCTTTACAATTTCAAACAGACTCACAAAATAAATGTAACCACATCTCCACCGTGTCCCAGGTAAACTTTTGCATGGCTAAATGTATGTGTCAAAGGGTCTCAATGGCAAAAAAATACAAATTCAACAAGCATTGACCACCCACTGTATAATTTAAACACAACTTACCTGAACATTGCTACAGAAATCTGACATTTTTTTTTGACATCTCAAACATTAAGTTCATATTTAGCCTGTCTGATTTTCAAGGGATGTATCTTAACTTAATTTGTCACATAGATGGTTTGAAATTGTCAAAGGTACCAAATCATGTTTCCAACTCTGCTCTCAGGTACAAGTTGGCATTTTCACAGAGTCGCATTGCAAGCTACCTATTTGATGGAAAAGGCTACGCACTCATCAGTAATATTGAGAGGAGGGGGACGTTTAATGCTGTCACAAGATTTGATATTTCAGTACGAACTATTGCAAGTGATGGTGTACTTTTCCTCATGGTCAATGAGGTAAGTCATCTGGAAAACTTACAAGAGTCTCACATCTTGAAAGCTTTTAGTTTTTCTTACCCATGTGCTACCAGTCTGTAAAGCAGGTCAACTGCCAGCATTTCTATTCTCATAAAAAAACCCTGTAATAATGATCATCAGTAACTGGTTTATGACAACTGTATAAGGCCAATATAAATATGTTTCATTTCTGTTTTTTCAGGATAAATTCTTTCTTTTGGAATTAAAGAATGGCATCCTGCGTCTAATGTATGACTTTGGCTTCAGCAATGGGCCAAAGCTTTTAGAGAACAACTTAGCAAAGCTGCAAATAAATGATGCAAAATACCACGAGGTAGCTTTTTGTGTCTTTATTAAAACTCTTAAATAATCCCAAGTTAAAAATGCGAATGTCTTACAATAACTGTCTGTGGTGGGACATTTCCTCAGGTGTCAGTGATCTACCATCAGTCAAAAAAGGTTATACTGTTGGTGGATAAGAGTCATGTTAAGTCCATGGAGAACCCAAAAACCACCCTGCCCTTCGCAGATATTTACATAGGTGGAGCTCCCTCCAGCATCCTGAAATCCAGGTGAGCTAAACATACATGCAAACAAACAATAATAGTATTTATCATTTAAGTCCCAAGATATAGCCATCCAGCTAACTATAAATTACTCCAAATGGAAGTAGCTCTATTCTTTATAATCTATATTCTTATTGTTAACAACTTTTTGTAGAATATGTAAAGTTAATACATCATTTAAAATTTGAGTTATTTCATCACATGGCCAGAAAGTTGCTTTCCGTCTCCAACAATAACTGCATAATATGTCATTTTAAATAAGTGGTTAGTTTTTCTCAGTTGCTTCTGGAGACTGCACCTTCCTCTCTAACAGCAGAACTTTTGGAGTACGGTAGATAGTTTTCTTTTTTAACTTCCTGACTTTGTTTCTTGCAGCTTTAAATTTGAAATATATGTGTTCCCACAGGCCAGAGCTGTCCTCTGTGGTTGGCCTGAAGGGCTGTGTGAAAGGATTCCAGTTCCAGAGAAAAGACTTCAACCTGCTGGAAGAACCTGGCACCATTGGTATTAGCAGCGGCTGCCCAGAGGAGTCCTTTGTAAGTTGTGCATCTACCACGTCACATCTTAAGTGATAATGCAATGTGTCCCTCTGAAACCAATACCAAATATAGTAAACATCTGCACAGACAAGAGACAGTGTAGTCCAGCAGCTTTAGCCCATATTGCCACTGCTAGGTCACTGAAATGTGTTTTCGTCTTGACAGATGTCGCGCAAAGCTTATTTCTCTGGAAAGAGTTACCTCGGTTCCACAGCAAAGATTTCACCGTTTGACAACTTTGAGGGCGGACTCAACTTCAGAACACTGCAGCCCAGCGGACTCTTGTTCTACCACAATGAAGGGGTAAACACACCTACATGTACATACATGTTTACTGCGTGTTAGGACATGCATTTTCAAATGCAAAATGAATGCTTTTGCAATGTTAAAGCAACGTTGTCTTGCTTAAAATTTTTTTATTTTGCTTCAGTCTGACGAGTTCAGTATCTCCCTGGAGAATGGCGCAGTGGTCCTAAACAACAGAGGCGTAAAGGTCAAATCACACAAGAAACAATACAATGATGGAAGGTCGCACTTCTTACTGGCTTCAGTGAACAATCAGAAGTAAGTATTTAACTTCACTGTTGGCAGCTGCTTCTGGTGCACATCTGTGTTAGTCTTTGAGGCTCCACATCCTGTTTCCTCTCGATTATATACATTTAAATAAAGTCTCAAAAGAAGAATGAATGCACTGGTTGAACCTTCATATAGGAACTTAACCACGTTAATGGTGGGTTTTGTTTGTTTGTTTTTCTACTCAGTAATATTACACAATTACATTTAGATCATAGTTTTTGTCATACAAAAATTATTTTTATCTCAATATTTTAAATTGCTAGGTTCTGAAAGACGTCAGAATGCTTTGGTATCAGATCCATTATGTATGCTTTACAGCATCACTGAGAAATATCTTAGTCACAGCTTGTTGCAGTTTAATCCAAACCACATTTTTTTCCAAACAAATAGCAAATGTGAATGCAAAAACACAACTAACCAGTAAAAGAATGACACCACAGCCACTACATCCACCAGCTAATATGTGCTTTACAATAAGTATTCTAAACATGATCAATGGACATCATCTGGATTACTGTAAAGTTGCAAATGCATTTGTCATTTAGTAAACATTATTAATTATCACATTATATCAATTTACTTGTTTATTGATAGTAGTTAGTCAAAAATGTTAAATATGAGGATATTAGAGCTAAAAAGACCGAAAGCACACATATGTAACATTTCAGCAGACATTATATATCTTCAACAATTACAGCATGTGGTACACTGCATGTGGCATAGACAATATCTTGCAGGAAAATAACTTTGGGCAATGCAACAACAAATAAGAACAGCAGCACGAGAATAAGACAACACGTTAGTGCAGTGCATGATGCCTGCATCTCTGATAAGATCTGGTGATCCTTTTATAAACATGGGTCACATACGCCCCTGCACCCAAAGGGGCGCATCAACAACTAAAGAAAATCTTCTGAGGGGCTTCAACTCCTTACTTCAGGTACTCATTGCTGGTGGATGACGAAGACAAGCAGTTCAAGAAGCGGCCGACATCAGCCGCGGGATCGTCATACGATTCTGAGGAGAAGACTTTCTACTATGGAGGATCTCCAAGCAGCACTTCCAAGAATTTCACGGGCTGCATCAGCTATGCCTACATCAACAGGTAAGTCACCCCCTCTCTCCAGTAAAAGAGGGGGTATTATGTTATTTCAAGTTAAACTGTGAGGAGATGGAGATTGCTGCTAAAAAGATGAAAAATTTAGCAAATATAAAAATGCCAAGAAAAATGCATGTTACAATATTTAGCAGCATTAAAAAACATGTTTACAGTTTGGTTAAACCGTATAGCGGGCCCTGTAGGTAATTCTACCATGGTGAAAGCAGTAGTGTTGCAGAGTGTTCATTTAGCTCACTCGGTTGAGTAAGTGACAAATATATTGTGAGGTTAATGCAGACACCTGGTTTGAATCTGCCCTGAGACCAGTCATTGTGTGTCTTCCACTGTCCTAGTGAAGTAAATGTTAAAAAGCCATTTCATAGCTAGATAGATAAATCAGTGTTTCCCAACCTTTTGGAGCCACAACACGTATTTCACATTAGAAAAATCACACGACACACCACCAAACAAAAATGTCACAAAAAGCATAATGATAGTTTTTCCCCACGCACCAGGCATAGTAGAATCGGCTCAGTTTGTCACCAGTATACCTTTTTTTGATTTTCGAACGCTGTGTACCACATAAAATCGTTTCGAGGTCAGTAAACACAACCAGAATTCATACAAAAGGCACACGGGATTATAAAGGGCACTGTCGATTTTCAGAAAACTCAAAGGATTGATTTTAAGTGCACTGTATTTTCCAAAAACACACGGTAATGACAACGGCCTGCTAGCATGCTCTACCAAAAATAGTGCTTTGTTGTGGATCTGACGAACGAAAGCTAAACCAGTTCCACACCACTGAAGTTGCAGCATTTTTACAAACCACTTCTGGTTCATCCGTTTCATTCAACGATCTGCTTTCGCCCTTCTCATTCTCCGTCGCCGCCGCCATTCTTTTTCCGCCATGTGCGTATGAAAACAAAGGCACTGCGCATGCGCGTTTTACCCAAATTCTATCGCAATATTTCACTTTCTTATCGTTGCCCAACATTATACCGGTATAACCGTGAACGGTATGATATGGCCCAGCAAAACATCAATCATATGACCCCATATGTGCAAGCACTTTAGCGACAGTGGGAAGGAAAAAATCTCTTTTAACAGGGAGAAACCTCCAACAGAAACAGGCTCAGGGAGGGGCGGCCATCTGCCGCAGCCAGTTGAGGTGAGAGAAGGAAGACAGGATAAAGACATGAGTGAAAACTGATGTTTCATTTGTTACGTGGCACTAATTGGAAGGTATGTGTATTGGAGAATTGATAGCATTAGCTGGCAACTTAGTAATTCCTCCTGTCATCCATATAAATTATATTCACTTCTGGCTATTCCAAATAATAACAAAAAAACCCAAAAACAACTCACAATATTTTGGGAGCCAAAACATTTGCTGAAACCAAAGGTGACATTATGGTTAGTGCTTTCATCTTTTATATACAGTCTATTCAATGAATAATGTGTTGAGAGTGTTTGACACTTCTGCCGTGTCACTGTAGACTAGACCGGGACATTGAGCCTGAAGACTTTAAGAGATACCCAGAGAAGGTCCAGATTTCCCTGGAGGGCTGTCCTGCACAGCGACCCCCGGCTGCACTGCTGTTAAGGCACAGGGCTAACACTTCTGGAACCAAACAGTCACAAAAGGTGAAGTGAAAATAGCACATACAGCAGACCTTAGTTAAATATGAATGTGTTCTACAAACATTTTTGGGCTGACTGATAACCTGATATTTAATAAATGTTCTCATAGGTCACCAGAGATAAATCTAGCCTCCCCCCAGTGCTGACTGAGCTAGGAAGTGATGACCAGGAATCAGCAGAGCCAAACATCAAGTCCTGCTTTCTTTCCTCAAGTCCCAAATCGATTCACCACGCCTTCCGGTTCAGCAGCATTGCCAACAGCAGGCAGCACTACACAGACTTCCCAGACTCCCTTTCTCAGAGGTAGATCAAGACAAGAACTTTAACCTCATGTCTGCTTAAAGCTGCACATATTCTTGTGTCTCCATGTGTGATTAAATTCATCTTTGTTCTTCCAGGTCCCACTTCTCCTTGTCAATGAAGACCCACTCATCTTTTGGCCTCATCTTTTATGTATCTGATGCCCAAGAGGACAATTTCATGGCACTCTTTCTGGCCCATGGGAAACTTGTGTACACTTTTAGTGTAGGAGACCAAAAAGTTAAAATCAAAAGTGAAGACAAATACAATGATGGTGCCTGGCACAGTGTAAGTTCATGAATTTGTTCCATAACTGAATTTTATATTTATGCCAGCATGAGTGTTTGTTTATGTAAGAAACAACCTTTTCTCATCCCAAAGGTTATTTTTATCCGTGATGGAAATGTGGGGCGGTTAATAGTTGATGGGCTCACAATGCTGGAAGACAGCGTTCAGGGAAACAACGTCTCCTGGCACATCAGCAGCCCCCTCTATGTCGGAGGAGTTCCTGCAGGGAGAGCCCAGAAGAATATTCAGGTACAAGTCAAAATCTGCCATGTGAAAAACATTAAACAGCAGAAAAAAATGGGACAACTGGAATCTTATAGAGGACTTTATTTATAGCCCTATGTTTGTCCGGAAAATGTGTGGACATCCAGCCCTGTCTGTTCCCACAGACAAGAGGAAACCACTATTGTGACCCTAAGAAAGAAGGTTTCCTCTCAGTTTTGAGTATTGGAGCTGATATAGCGGAGCCCTTCTCCTTCCTATTAATCCCACTGTTCAAAAATTGGCTGCTTTTCAGATGTGGGCGGAGCACAAGGCACTCAGAGATCGCTCCTGATGAATAAGAATGACTTTAGCTAACAGTTTAAAATAATAATTGCTGCATTCTTCTGATGTACTAGCTCCATTTCACTGTAAGCTGATAAAATGTAAAAGTGTGAGATGATAATTCTCTATGGGGTGTGACCCTAAAAGCAATGTCTTGTACATTACATGCACTGGGGGCCGGGATAGCTCGGTAGGTAGAGTGGTGGCCCCATGATCAGAAGGTTGGGGGTTCGATTCCCCTGAACAGCTACCCTGAGGTACCCCTGAGCAAGGCATCGTCCCTACACACTGCTCCCCGGGCGCCCAATGACTGCCCACTGCTTCTCTGAGTGAATGGGTTAAATGCAGAGAGGAGTTTCCCCACGGAGATCAATAAAATACACTTTCTTCTTTCTTGCATAAAGTCACCAAATGACTCAGTCTTACTATGAAAACATTGCTTAATGCGGCCTTAAAGACAGCTTATATGACAACTACTATGGTCAAATGTGGGGATTACTGTTGAATGCTGAAATTACATAAGATAAGCTTATAAGGGAAGAGTCATAAAGTTATCAAACAGACCACTAAGATTTCACAGCTACATTCACTTAAACTTTGCTTAGCATTAGCCGTCATTAGCCATACAGAGCCACTAGTCATACCAGACCAAATAGGGCTATAGCTGCAGGGTCCTCAAATATTCTGTAGTGATCAGGAGTTTGTTGTGTTGCTTGTAAGTAGAGCTCTACTCTACCATTATAGGTTGTCTACTGAAAGGTCAGTGGCTCGGTCCCCAGCTCCTCCACCCTACATGTTGAAGTATTCCTGAGCAAGACAGAAGAAACTGAACCCAATGCATTCATTGGGGTGTGAAAGTGTGCATGAATGTTAGACAGAGCACTTAGAGTAAAAGTACTGTGTTGATGTGTATGTGACTGAGGCTTGTAGTAGAAAGCACTTTCAGTACTTAGTACATTAGAGTAAAAATCAGTATATGAGAACTACTGTGGATAAGTGAATGTGTTATTTAGTAGTTCTTTAAAATATTCTGTGATGCCTTTTTAGGTTTGTTTCTGTGTGGATTATCGTAATTAATCATTCTTTTTGTTATCTTTCATCTTCAGAGAAACTCTGCATACAGCTTTACTGGCTGTATAAAGAACCTTCAGCTTGATAGAAAGCAGCTCTCCTCTGTGGCAGACACATTTGGGGTCACTCCATGCTTTGATGGAGTCTCTGAGGGAGGAACATACTTCTCAGAAGAAGGAGGATACATTGTCCTGGGTGTGTTTCTAGCAATTTAATATCTGTGTTATTTTTCTGTAACCTAGAAATATGTTGTATGCAGAGTTTTGTGCAATCTTTCTCACAGTGAGTAACACCACATATATTTTTCCACTATCTGCAACTGTTTGCAAACTGAGCATCTGTTAACTTACACAGTTCATTAGCCTCACAAGGCCCACAGTCTCTTTCGTGTTCATGAGGAGAGTGTGGCTGGCTGAGGGAACTCGATAGCCTAAGTGCAGCTGTGGTAAAAATGTGTGAGTGTTAAAGAAGCACGAAAGAGGAAAAGGCAAAGCTGAAAGCCCTAAGAAACTCAGGACTCAAATGATTTCACACTCGCACCCACCTCAGAATAACTGATGAACGTAGCTAAAGGGTTATGGGGCCATAATAAATAAGAATAACTCAGACCTCATGTCATCTTCCTCCTAATTCAGACGATTCTTTCAACCTGGGACCGAGGTTTGAGCTGGTGATGGAGGTGCGCCCTCGTGTGGCATCAGGGGTGCTACTACATGCGCACTCAGCAGATGATTATTTCACTGTGTACATTCATCAAGGAGCGGTACGTTTTTACACAAAATACACACATTCGCGTTGGTTCAAATGAAGTTTTTTCATTCAAAAGAACTGCCGTCTTCTAGACAGATTATAGCATTAGTGTTTTTGCAGGTGGTGGTTCTTGTAAATGATGGGACTCGTGAGTTCTTCACAAAGGTGTCACCAAAACAGGGAGTGTGTTCGGGGAGTTGGCACAAAATTACCGGTAAGAATTCCTTTGTGATCACACTGTAGGTTTATTATTCAGAATTGATGTGTTCTGTGGCAGCACTGTTAATGTCACACTAACATCACTCTCTGAAAAATAATCTGACATTGTATATTGTATGTGCAATGTTACGTCTTCCACGTCTGAAAAAGGAATAAACACACAAATGCCTTAATCCAGCATTCTATTTAAAGACCACCAGGGGGCGAGGCCTGTGGTTTCAAAAAGACTGACTGAAAATAGCTTTCTGTGTCAAGGAATGAGTTAATGGGCTCAGTCACTCTTTTTGTGTCCATCCATCCATTCGCTTCCGCTTATCCTTTTCAGGGTTGTGGGGGGTGAGAGGCAAAACCGCCTTTTTGTGTCATAATAAAAAAAAAAATGTTTTTTTATTTTTTTTTTTTTTTACAGTAGCTAGTCAAGTTTAATGTTTAATGAAAGCGTTCTGTAATGTTTGGTTTCAGTGATACGGGATGCCAACGTTGTCCAGCTGGATGTGGATTCTGAGATCAACCATGTGGTGGGACCTCTGAGCCCCAGCTCCACAGATAGCAGAAAGCCTGTATTTATTGGTGGCACTCCAGGTGAGCTGGTGACAATTGCTCCTCCTGATTTTGTCCTGTCGGTATAAAGCTGTTAATAATGCCTTCTACCTCCTCTCAGATGGTTTCCTTCCAGAAAGTGCTGCTACCAGGAAGGCCTTTGTGGGCTGCATGAGAAACCTGACAATCAACAACAGCCAAGTAAACTTCAGCAAAGCGGTCCTGGTCAGTGGAGCTGTCAGTGTTGGAACCTGTCCAGCAACATAAGATTTCTGTGATCTCTAGCTCAGCAAAGCAATGACCAAATGCATGGTAGAAACCCCATATCATCAGTCTTTTTCCTTTCTGACACGTTTGTGTGCTTTTTGTGTAGAAGTTGTCGGTTTTTGTTTTTCACTCCCACCAAGAGTATGACCAAAACGTCCATTCAATCAAAGCAAACACCCGTTATAAATAAACAAATCAGATTGATTCCTCCAGTCCACAGTGTGAAGCACACAGGCACACTAACATTACTGTGTTACTGTATGTTCCTTTACTCCACTTCATAATCTTGATGGCACATGTTTTTTGTATAAGTTCATTTTCAAAGCTTTCCTTTTGTACTGTTTTATTTCTGATAATAAATAACATTTTACCTCCACTGAAACTTTTTTACATGTGTGTTCTCCTATAGTGCACTTGTTCATTTCACCAAAATCAGCTGAGACTGACTTAACAACCTCGTATATGCATGCAATATTGCACAGATATACTCAGTAAATTAAAAATGGTCAGAACACAGGAGTGTTTTCTTTTGGTTTTTCCCACAGTCCAGTGACATGTACATCCAAAGTGTCCACCCAATGACTCAGATGAAAATTAAACAACTGTCACAATCTTGTTAAAGGTAGTTAACTTGTTTGCAGTCAGTTTAATCAGCCACTAGATGGCGACACACACACATACACAACAATCCAAGCGGATCAGCAGTCTAATGGCTGTTTAGTTAGCAGTTGGATGGTGTACCTATCAAAGCGGCCAATAAGTATATGTCCTATGTGGGCGTGGAAATTAGAGCATGCTTGTGATGTAAGATGAAAAGTCATAAGTGTTCAGTAACTGTTTTTTGTTTGTTTTTTTCTTTAAAAATGTTTTTATTATGTTTTTACTCAGAAGCACACCATTTTCAGGGGGTAAAATATTTCACGACAGTTAAGACAGAAGGTGAAATAACTGGGAAGCCTAATCACAGACAAGCAATAAATACCAAGGCAAAACACTGGAAAACTGGTTGAAAACTCTTCGTTTTCTAATTGTTTTAATTTTGGAAAAACATATACCTACCTTAATTTGGCACCCACGCTGAGACACAAAATTCAACCATAATGTAACATCACTGACAAAATATAGTTTACAGTCTTAAATGCTTTTATTCTGCTTTTAAAAACCAGTATCTCATACCATCCTTTATTTTAACTTTATTAATGGGAGTTAAACTACAGAAGAGATTTTAATCATTTAATGTGTGGTTTCTACAAAACTGCTATATTATATTACTACAAACCTCCTGTTTTTTCTTTTTAAAAATGTCTTTATTGTTTGTTTTTGTTCGTCACACACACTTTTTTGGGGAGTGGGGGGGTCAGTGGCTGAAACGTACGTTCCGTTTCCATGGAAATGACGTCATCAATGCTCGACCAAACATAGCTAAGGCGCGAGGAAGAAGAGGTGTTCAAAAGTCTTGTGAAGATCTTATTGATGGATAACATAAACGGAACAGTCATTATGGATTAGCTTTTCACTTTTACAACGTGTATGGGGTGTTGTTGACATGACACAGTCCGTTGTGGTCCAAGGTGAGTGAAACTCAGCGCGGTAAATGACAGGTAGGAGGCTAGCTTAGCCCCCAGGTCGGTGTTTATGTCAAGTAGTTCCGTTTTATGTGACGTAGCTACATACCTTTAACAAATGAAATCTGTATTACTACTAATTGTGTTTTTTAAGTTAAACTGAAATTCCGTTCTGCAGTTGGACAGTGCGGCAACCAGGTTGGCTGCAGGTTTTGGGATCTTGCTTTGCGAGAGCATGCCCATGTCAATAAAGTAAGTGCAATTACATACACAGCACAGCACAGCACAACGAAGGTATCCGACGAATAATAATGAAGTCTGACTTGTTACGACAGGAAAAGCACATGTTTGTCTTTCTAATGTTCTGGTGACCCAGACTATACAACCAAAAACCCGTAGACACAGCATCTCTGGGTGAAACACAGCCGCTTTTAACGTTTTTATAATTACACCTGTGCTTTTGAGCTGGATAAGACAATACGTTACAGAGCTCAGATCATCTCAAGCTGGTTTCTTGAACACGAAAGGGGGTTACTGTACTCAAATGGCTACCAGAGCCACCATCCCTCAATCCAGTAGAGCACCTTTGGGATCATGTCAAGGCATTGTAGTAAAAGTACAAAATAGCAAAATGTAATTCAAGTACAAGTAACTTTAGTTAGTGTAGGAAAACCTTTAAAGTTGAGCATATTTAATCAACTCAGAGGAGAAACTCATTCAAAAAGCTGGGAGCAACAAACACCTTCAACTGTTAGCATTTCTTAAACTACAGCAAAAGTGTCATTAACCTCTGGCACATGCACCTCCAACAACCAAGGTGGGAAAACTGTCTGCTTTCCTCAGTCTGTGATGTTTGTCCATGTGTTAAGGGGGGGCTTGGAGGCTTTCCTTAATTTAATAAGGATTTGAGAGGTTGAAAAGGGCCAAATTGTGATGGCTAGACAACTGGTTGAGGTGTGGGTGCATGTGCATCACCTAGTGGGGGAACACATAACACCAGGATGCACTATGAGAAGGTGAGCTGGTGGAGGCGGTGGGATGCTTTGTGCAATCTTCTGCTTGGGAACCTTGAGTCCTGCCATACATATGGATGTTACTTTAACATGTAGCACCTACCCAAGCATTGTTGCAGACCATGTACACCCTTTCATGGAAACAGTACTCCATGATGGTTGTGGCCTCTGTCAGCAGGATAATGCACCCTGTCACAAAGCAAAACTTCAAGAATGGTTTGAGGAGCACAACAATGACTTTGAGGCATTTTTTTACCCCTCCAAATTCTCCAGATATCAATCTAGTCGATCATCTGTGGGATGTGCTGGACAAATAAGTCCAATCCACTGGAGGCCCCACCTCTTACAGGACTTAAAGGATCTGTTGCTAACATCTTGGTGCCGATACCACAGCAAACCTTCAGGGGGCTAGTGGAGTCAATGCCTCGATGGGTAAGGTTTGTTTTGGAAGCAAAAATGGGACTGAGACAATATTAGGCAGGTGGTCATAATGTTATGTCTGACTATTATCAGCAAATGTACATTTCTATTAGCATTATTCTAATTATTTTACACTGTATAAATTGGGACTCACCAGCTGTTAGTAGTGAACAGACCCAAACCAACTGTCTCCTCCCTGTCTCGCCACCATTTTCTGTTATACTTGTCATTGCAGAGTGAAAGATTTTGTGTTTGCTTATCTTTAGTTGGTAACTTATAGGGGTGGGGGGGGGAAATCGATACTATGTAGTATCGTGATATTTTGTTTGCTAATAATGTATCGATACAGGGACAGCAGAAATCGATATTTTGTTACCAAAAAAGTTTGTGGACTGGAACTCTGACTTCAGAGCATGTTGATCCTTTTTCTGAGCAAGAATCCTGACATTCCTTCACTGTCCAAATGTGTTTAACTTGTTTTTTTGGCAGCAATAAACATGACAGTTTACTTATTTTAATTTAAGACATGTTTTATTTTAATTAAGTTTAAAACTTTTTTATTTAATGTAAAATGTTTTGTTTTAATTTACTTTCAAGTTCTTCAGTTGCTGAATGGGCTGCATAGTTTTCATAAATTGCATAGTTCAGAATAGCTATAATTGTACCAGATGGTTGCATTCAGTTAAGTTGGACTAGACTGTAATACAAACCGTTCAGTTTGTCAACAATAAAACTGACTGAAATGAGAGAAAGACTGAGTGTGAGACTTTGATATTAGATAAAATGAATATTGATAAAGTTTACCTTTATGTACAGAATCTGAATATCGCAAAATATTTTAAAAAATTGCAATAATATCGTATCGTGCGTTAAGTATTTTGATAAGATCGTATCGTGGGATGTATGGTGATTCCCACCTCTAGTAACTTAGTCCACAGTAAGTGTTGATTATGTGCTTGAATCAGAATCAGTTTATTGCCAAATGTTGAGCAGGTTTACAACATTAGGAAATTGCTGCGGTGCTTCAGTGCAAACATAGTGTCATAAATAGCACTTAAATAGACATGAAAAAATAAAAGTAGGGATAAGAATTAAAAGTGCTACGTAGAAAGATATGTGCATGAGATATACATGACATATATACATGAGAATAAGAATTAAGAGTGCTACGTAGAAAGATATATACATGAGTGCAGGTGGTGATCAGTGCCAAACATGGAATGATGCAGTGACACAGCGTAGGGTCATGTGTTAGTGGTGGGAACAGTCATATGGTTATTGTTCATGTGTCCAACAGCAGAGGGGAAGAAACTGTTCTTATGGCGAGAGGTTCTGGTGCGAATGGACCGGAGCCTCCTGCCTGAGGGGAGCAGGTCAAACAGACTGTGTCCAGGGTGAGAAGGGTCAGCTGAGATCCGAGCTGCACGCCGCAATGTCCTGGAGGTGTACAGGTCCTGCAGAGATGGGAGTCTGCAGCCAATCACCTTCTCAGCAGAGCGCACAACACGCTGCAGTCTCTGTTTGTCCCTGATAGTGGCTCCAGCGTACCACACGGTGATGGAGGAGGTGAGGATGGACTCGATGATTGCAGTGTAGAACTGCATCATCGTCCGTGTTGGCAGGTTGAATTTCTTCAGCTGCCTCAGGAAGTACATCCTCTGCTGGGCTTTCTTGATGACGGAGGTGATGGTGGGCTCCCACTTCAGGTCCTGGGTGATGGTGGTACCCAGGAAGCGGAATGAGTCCACAGAGGTGATGGGGGTGTCAGTCAGGATGATGGGGGGGAGTGGGGCTGTGTGCTTCCTGAAGTCCACAATAATCTCCACTGTCTTCTGGGCATTCAGCACCAGGTTGTTGTGGCTGCACCAGGACACCAGACGTTCAACCTCCCTCCTGTAGGCAGACTCATCCCCGTCCGAGATGAGCCCAATAACGGTGGTGTCATCTGCAAACTTGATTAGCTTGACAGACTGGTGGGTGGAGGTGCAGCAGTTGGTGTACAGGGAGAAGAGCAGAGGAGAAAGAACACAGCCCTGAGGGGAGCCGGTGCTGATGGTCCGGGAGTCCGAGACATTCTTTCCCAGCCTCACATGCTGCTTCCTGTCCGTCAGGAAGTCAGTGATCCACCGGCAGATGGGATCAGGCACATTCATCTGGGAAAGCTTGTCTCGGAGATGGTCTGGAAGGATGGTGTTGAAGGCAGAGCTGAAGTCCACAAACAGGATCCTGGCGTAGGTTCCTGGGGAGTCCAGATGCTGCAGGATGAAGTGTAGGGCCATGTTGATGGCGTCGTCTACAGACCTGTTGGCTCTATATGCAAACTGCAGGGGGTCCAGGAGGGGGGCCGTGAGGGTCCTGAGATGGGAGAGAACTAGGCGCTCAAAAGACTTCATGACCACAGATGTCAGAGCCACGGGTCTGTAGTCATTTAGTCCAGTGATCCTAGGTTTCTTGGGGACAGGGATTATGGTGGAGGACTTGAAGCAGGCAGGCACATGACATGCCTGCAGTGAGGAGTTGAAAATGCCAGAAAACACTGGGGCCAGCTCGAATGTATCTATGTTGAGGAATTATAATGTATAGTGGGGTATTTTGCTTTAATAATCAGTGTGGGTGTTATTTGTTTCTCATCTTGGTGTAAATTTATAATTACCAGACTTTCCAGCCACATTGTCATGTCATTTTTAAATTGCATTCCAAACTGACTGTGACAGAAAAACAGATAAGTGTCAAACACTATTGTATAATACACATTGTAATTTTCTTCTCTGACTTGTGTTGTTGCGTTAAATCAATTCCAGCTCTGTTTGTCTGCTTTGTGCAGTCTGTTTGAGATGATGTGAGAGCTGTCAGTTGACGCCTCAGCAGACACGCCCTAAGTGATTCAGAGAATGCTTCTCTTTTTTTTTTTAATGATTAGAAAACCTCATTTTTCAGCGCTGTATTTCAGCTGGGTAGTTAATAACTCATTTCTTTAGTGTGACAGAGAGATATTTACCTCAGCTTTATCCAAGTTGTAATCATTTTGGTTTCCAGTTTAAATGTTAGCTGCCTTCTGTAGTTCATAAGCTTTAGGGATGTTGGTCTTAAGCACTAGAAACAATTTAATTTAATTTCCAAAAATGAAATCCTGATTTCACATGAATTTTATCATGGTAAAACTGAAAGTGTTCCAGTGATATGTGCAGTAATTCTTAGGGTTTAGGTAAAATGCATCAACTATGTAGAAACTACTGATTCACCATTTCACCAGATACCCAGGCCTAGTCTACTATAATCTTATGTTTAAGTGAATGAAAAATGTAGATGCAGCTGGTATAAACAAAAACAAAGCAAAATCAGGAAGAGTTCAAATACTTGTTCACAGCACTGTAGATTTAAGTGACCAAGAAAAACTTTCAGTAAATTTTTTAACATCTTATCTATGATAATCAGGGAAGTCATTATGTTTTCTCACTAAACCTTTGTTCTAAGGGATGTCTGTTTTCTGTGTGCCCTGTTTTGTCCTGTAAGAAACAGACATGACTCTCACAGCTCCTAAATCTTTTTTTTTTTCCTTCATCCTCAGAGGGGATTGTACGATGAAGCCCTCAATAGCTTTTTCCGAAATGTGGATTCCAGGTATGTTAAACCTGCTTTCCTCCAGTTGTTCATTGACGTATAAGTTTTCCAAATGTATTGCTTTTTTTTTTTTTTTTTTACCCTTTTTTTTTAAATCACTGACTGTCCTTTTCCAGGAAAAGTGACGGGGCTGCATTTGCTGTTGGTGGGAGAATCCAACACCTGAAGGCCAGGGTAAGTTCTAGAAGGACTCTCGAGTCCCTAATTTTTAGTTATTGTGTCAAAACTGGATAAAAATTAAGCAAATAAGAAGTTAGAACTTCAGAAATTTCAGAGTTGGTAATAATAAAAATAGATGTTAGCCTATGTGTGCAAACATTTTAACCTATGAAACATTCACAATAGCAGTGCAGGCATAGTCAAGTGTCTTTTACATGCAAAGCATAAGGCTTTGAATGTTGCTAGTATGGACTGATACTGAAGGTAAATTCTTTGTGAACATCTCTTGGTCAACTGTATCAAATGCAAATTAATTCCATATCTGATTCTCTCAGTCATTGAGTTTGGCTGTAGCTTTTGCTGTGCCAGAGGTGCCACGTCTTTCTGTTTCCATTAAATAAGCCTTCTACTAGAAATGAGAAAAGGGCTGCCACATCTCAAATTTCACCCTTTGGGGTTAACTTTGGCCCAAAGAAAAATGATAAACGGCTTTAACATGGATAATAATAAGCTTAAGACTGATTGATGATGCGTATTCTTTTCACATTTTATTTTGGAGTCGAGCTTACTGAAAGGTTCAGCATTCATTGGGTGAATTATGAAATGACTGGGGTAAAAGGAATGTGCTCAGTATATGATAGCATTGAAATGTATGAGCGGGCCTCATTTTCACATATTTGAATCCACAGGCGGTCCTGGTGGACATGGAAGAGGGTGTGGTCAACCAGATCCTGCAGGGCCCGTTAAGAGAAGTGTTTGATAGCACGCAACTACTCACAGACGTGTCAGGTTCAGGCAACAACTGGTAAGAGACAGACAAGCCCCAGGATGCCACCGAGCTCACGTGGACTTTACCAACTGTTGCACAACATAATTTAAATCCTGCTGGAGTTGTGTTACAGCTCACGTGCTGTTACACTATATGCAGTTCTAGTGGTATTCAGGGAATAGTCTTTGAAGAGATTGCAAAGAAAGTATTTTTTGGTAATTGTCTGAAAGAATTAAACATGTTTTCTTAATAATCCACTATATGTTGAATTTTGTATAATCTGAAAGAGGAACACGGGTGGCTTAACTGTTGTTTTTTCAGTTTTCACATTCTCAATTGTGCAGAGTATAATTTAGGGAAAAGATCAGCCTGATGTGAGTAGTTTCTCTGTATGGTTTCCCTGGTCTACCTACCTGAAATTGTAGGTAGACCAGGTCTCCATGCATTATTGTGAAATACAACTATGTACTATCTTTTTATCTAGTGTGTGCTCCAATGTGGGACTTTACAGGACCTCTTACAATTTTTTTTTCATATGTTAATGAGCCAATAGTCTATATTTTTCAAAAAAGTATATATCTCTTGTAAAGTATTTAATATATGACTCTAAGATTTCACAGATTCACAGATTGGAAATGGTCAAGCAGAAGGCCCACAGTGATATCAGATGCTATGGAATGTTATGGGATGTTAACAGGAAGTCTACTTGACACAGAGTTATATTAGCACACGCTTTTAATTTCTTCAAATAATCTTTATCTCCTGTAAATTTTTCTCAGCTGCCGGTGGCTTATTTTCTGTCTGCACAAAAAAGTGCAACTTGTTTACAGTGTAGCATTGCCTGTGAATGAACCACCAATGGATTATGTAGTCAATCCATGACGCCTGTGGTAAATCCTGTACTTGGCATGCCACAACAATTTGAGACTGTCAGTCTGATTCCCACAGTTTGTTGCTTAGAGGCGAGAAAGCCTTTACACTGCACGGCAATCTTTTTATTGGCCCACATAATTATACCCTATGTTTAAAATTCCAATATTGTTTTTACCATGAATGACTTTTGCACTAAACTCTTTTATATGTCCTACAACACGTATAACGTAGGGAGAGTTGAACTTTGACTCTTTTATCTTGCATAGTTTGTCGTAATGAAAAAAACACAAGAGCAACATGGGATGCTCCAGGACATCCTGACAGCCCCTTCAGTTGCTTTTGTCTGTTACTTTTCCTTTCCATGAACACACTAGCTACTGACAACTTCCTAACACATCATGCATGCTGTGGGAGCAACGGGCAGTCTGTCATGTTGATCACTCAATATAATTGCTTAATCTGACATAGTGATCATCATAAAAGATGAAAGTAATATGAAATCTGTCCTGAGCATTAAAAATTATACTTATCATTAATGTTCAATTTTTGGCATTATCTTATGATTAGGGGGGAAAAACCAAGGTATCGTTTTGTGCTTGTCATTCAGGGCAGTTGGAAACATGACGTACGGCTCGGCCTACAGGGAGAAGATAGTGGATAAGCTCAGGAAGGCAGCAGAGCAATGTGACTGTCTGCAGTGCTTCTTTCTCATTCACTCTATGGGAGGAGGTAAGGCTCTGATTCAAGGGCATCCTTTCATTCATGCTTCACAGTCCAGTACTCCAAGCTTTACTTCAATTAATTCATGTTAGATTTGTAGTGACAAAAAAAATGAATAAAGCCAATAAGAATACATTTGTGCATGATTTCATTTCACTTACTTAATTTTTGTATCTTTGTTGTCACGCACGTCACTTCTTTACTTTTAGACCTGTGTGAAGGCTGTAAGAGTAGTTAGCTGAAATAAAATAGAAACTAGAATTTAGAGAAAAAACTTATTGAAATAATATATTCAAATATTCATCCATCCATTTTATTTGTCTTATCTGTGACTGGGTTAAGGGGGTGCAGCAGACAAACCCAGACCTCCCACTCTGCAGCCACGTACTCCAGCTTATTCAGACCAGCCAACAGATATAATCTCTCTAGTGTCTCCTGGGTCTACCCCAGGGGCCTCGTCCACATTTCTAAGCTGGAGGCCATTCCCTGATGAAGCAACAGGACCATTTTGCAAAATGCAGAGATCAAATTCTGAGGCCGTTTGCTCAAAACCTAGACCCTCCTGGGGAGGCTGAGGAGTGCAATCCCCCTATAGTTGGAGCACACCTTCTGCTCCCCCTTCTTGAATATGGGAAACACCACTGCAGACTGCCAGTCCAGTTGCATTACCTCAATCTCCATGCAGAGGTGTGTTAAGTAGATATCCCCGCAACATGATGATTATGACATTCCTGAGCCTTCAGGAATTTTATCAACATCATCTAGTCCAAGGACTCTGCCACCGATAGTTGTTTAACTACCTCAGTGACCTTGTCCCCAGACTTGCCTCCTCTATAGAAGGCATGCCAGTGGGGTTAAGTGGGTCTTTAAAGTATTCCTTCCACTGCCTGACTATATACTCAGTTGAAGTCCGCAGTACTACACCCGCAGAGTAGAGCACTGCTTTCCTGACGATTCTCCAGAAACACTTCGAGGCAGACCGAAAGTCTTTGTCCAAGGCTTCACTGGACTCCTCCCACAACCTAAGCTTTTGCTTCACCCACTGCCCAAGCTATATTCTGCTTGGCCTGCCAGTACCAATCAGCTGCCTCTGAGGTCCCACAGGCTAACCAAACCCGATAGGTCTCCTCCAGCTTGATCGGTCCCTTCATCTTCAGTGTCCACGATCTGACTCAGGGATTACCAGGGATTGCAGCTCTACTGTTATACGTCAAAGTGTTACCTTAATTTTTCAAGCAGTGTAGAAATAAGATTTCAATTGTCATGTCAGTAAATTAAGGATTTTTCTGTAGACAGCTGATAATTAATTAGTTACTGACTATGGATTTAAGGTACTGGCTCTGGCCTGGGAACCAGAGTGCTCAGCTTGCTGGAGGAGGAGTTCCCTGAGGTGTGTCGCGTTGTCACCTCCATCTATCCATCTGGGGAAGATGACGTAATCACCTCACCATACAACAGTGTCCTTGCCATGAACAAGCTCACAGAGCACGCTGATTGTGTCCTGCTAGTGGAAAACCAGGTTTGTGGATTCAGAAATGCCTCCCCTCTCTCCCTGCAAATGTCTGTGCAACGCACATAAATGAAAACTGTCAAACTGAATGTGATTTCTTCTTTTCCCTCATTTCTCCCCTTCCAGTCATTGGTTGACATTGTGAACAAGATTAAAGTTATGTCCCATGGTACAAAGCCTGGTTTAAATATCAAGAGAAACAGCGCAGTCACCTCTGGACAGGAAGGCCTCAGTGGGGCAGAAAAACCCTTTGATGCTATGAATAACATTGTGGCTAACCTGTTGCTCAATATTACCAGGTATAGTATTACTGTTTGCTCATATACAGTAGAAGCCCGTGTGCTAAGGAAAAACATTAACACCCTTTTGACCATTTTTTCTAGTCCATAAGATTGCCATAATAAATGCATTAGTATCCATTCTCTTCATAATAACAGTCAGTAAAGCCAGTTTGGGCTTTCATCTGCAGTCTCCTGTCTGTTTTAATTTTGGCCCTTTGAGTCAGCCAAAGTTGGAGCATAAGACACTAACCAGAGATGTCAAAGCATTTCAGGTGTTTATCGCGTGATGCTATCTTATCATTAAAAGCTTCTGTGAGAGTCCTGCAAGGGCTTGAGAGTCAACCTGGAGATTTGGTGCTGTCACACAAGTCAACTTAGGAAGTTATTTATGAATAAAAGTATTTTGATCTTTTGCACAGTGCTATGTATCAAGAAGATATTCTAGATTTGCTTCTTTTAGTTATCCCTAATTAGTGGAACTTAACGTTATTATGCAGTCAAATTGAGCATGTCATTATAACTTTTTTATTTGCAGCTCAGCCCGGTTTGAGGGCTCCCTCAACATGGATCTGAATGAGATTACGATGAACCTGGTGCCCTTTCCTCGTTTACACTACCTGGTGCCCAGTCTCACACCCCTCTACACATTAGCAGATATTAATGTGCCCACAAGGAGGTAAGCCTTGTGCCCATCGGTGCAGTTATTTTTACCTGACAGTTGTTGTGTGTCCTGCAGAGCTCCTCCTCACATGAACCCCTCCATTGATGACTTGACCATTTAGAAGTGGTTTCGGTTGGTTTACACCGTAACTTAAACTGTCATTTGTAACATGATGATGAAACAGCACCAGTCAAGCAGGACTGACTCACGATTTCCTACAGATGGGGTGGCTGATATGGTTAGTGGCATAATTTAGATTCAAATATTTTCCTGATATGAATCATGTGAAAGAGTATAGGCTGAAGCTTGCAGCTTACATAACTCCTGTCCCTGACACCATTCTAGACATAAGGAACACAACCACATCCTTAACATCTGGTTTAAACACAAAATCACTATGAAAACAGAGAGAAATGATTGACCGTTTGCCCCAAATTCAGATGAACACTAAACATGACATTTTTAAATGGTTTCAGTGTGCTGCACATTTCAGTTTTGTCAGGACAATAGTTCCAAACTCCTGTAAGAAATACACAATAACATCATTGGTTTTGTGTTCATCCTTCATTCATATCCACACCTTGTGCATATTCGGTGGTAATTGCCTATTGTATTCTTTGTACTTAATTGAAATTATGTTATGCTACTAAATTTTTGAATTCAGGATATTTAATTGAATAAATAATGGATTTTTTTGTTGTTATTTTTTTTATTCATAGAGTTTGCAATATTATGCAAAGTCAAAAAATAGAATATATTTCAACATTTTGGTTTTCATAATTTCTATGCAATTTCCATTTCAGTGGTTTTATCCAAATAAGCCATACTTGGTTAGTCTTTTTTTTTTGTAATTGTACTGTCATGACCTTTAACATTTACCAGGTAACAGAGGCCTGTAGAATCTCAGTTGTAGCTCTTGGGTCTTTTGGATTTCCTCTGAGCATTGCATGGTGTGACCTTGGGAAGAATTGTGGTGTTCTTTACACACTCCTAAATGCTTCAGTTTACCAATGAGTGGCAAACTGCCCAAATGTCTGCTTTTACAGTGGTAGAGTGAAAAAAGTGAAACTTGCTCATGATCAATTAATTATCTCCTATAAAAGCTTTCTTTTTAAAATGATTCTATGAATGACCTGGTTAGTCTATGATTTTCAACCCAAAGTACAAACACCCCACAGGTTAGTGTCCAAGTGACAGATTAGCTTGTCTGGTCACAAAAAAATTGGAAAAGTAAAGAACCGAATGCCTCAAGTTTGAGCAGAAAAGTTATCAGTTAGGTAAAAGTAATAGATCAGATGTAGAATTAAACTGCCAAATAATAAACATATATTGTCTAATATTTACATTTGTTTGATGGATATTTAATTGTGACAAACATACAAGAAATACAAAATCAGGAAGGAGGCAAACACCTTTTAACACTTCTGTTAATATAAGCAGTGATGCAGAAGTGGGGAAACAGCTGGAAAATAGAGGCGTAGCTAAGAGTTGTGAATGGTTTAAATAATAATCCAGTACTTAATGATTAATAGTTGAGAAATTCTGCTGATCATTACTGAAAAATAGTATTAAAGTAAGATCCAGTTCAAATAGGTTTAACACTTTACATTCGACCTTGAGTTTGTATTAAATATAAAGCTTTTTTTTTTAATGAACTCACCTGATCTGAATAACCAAGTTACTAAAAACTCAGAATAACACTTTTCTTCCTAGTTAAACAGAAGCGTAAGAGTTTAAAACACCACAAAGCCCCAGCTTTCTTTTTATTATGTGAAAAAGCGGCAAGTTCAATTTTAGCTTTCCAGATGTAGGATTTAAAAAAAAAAAAAAAAAAAAAACACCAATCTGCCTACCTCCTCCCAGCAACAGCTGCCACAAAAGTGGCCTTGTGTGGGCCACAGAGACCTTCTCTCCTCCTATGAAGATGCTTATTGGTCAAAAAGAGTGGTGGTTTTACTGGATAACTCCCAGCAGTAAATAAATGTGACTGTATGAATGCAGGGCATGGTGTTGCTTAAAAATATCTCGCCTGCTCTTTGGGACTTCCCTACATAAATAAAGGTGCAAACATTCTTCTATGCCAAACACTGCCGTCTTGGTTCCCAGTCTTTTTGAACTTCTGATAAAAATCTTCAAGGCATGTTCAGTTAAAATCGGGTTCATTGAGGCTGGAAGAAAAAGCTATAAAAGGAATATTTAACATGATTTGATGCACATTCATTTCTTGTAAAGTTGATCAACTGATACAAGCATTTCTTTTCTTCTCCTGTCTTCCAACCGTGCGCTCTAGACTGGATCAGATGTTCAGCGATGCCTTCAGTAAAGACCACCAGCTAATACAAGCTGACCCAAAGCACAGCCTGTACCTGGCTTGTGCCCTCATGGTCAGGGGTAACGTGCAGGTTTCTGATGTCCGCAGGAACATCGAGAGGTCAGAGGAAAATCCTTTATTTCTGTATATAATTCTACACCAAAAGATGTAACGATTTCATGCAACCATTCCAACGTACCCAGTGATCCACACACTCACCTTTTCCCATAGTATACCCATTGAGCACTAGCAGTAAGTCATGATTACTGCATTCAGCCACAAGCTCTTACTATATTCTCCTCTAACCACTGCTCTCACAGAACTCCTTTTCAGTTGGCACACACATTTTGTACTGTGACTGTTGTGTTAAAATTGTTGGCAAAAGAGGTAGGAGGAGGAAGGAAGTACATATATATATATATATATATATATATATATATATATATATATATATATATATATATATATATTATACTTAATGTACAAACAGGACTAAGTATCTTAACTATAAGGATACTTGTAGATGTTGGTAGTCCTCTAATCTGCAGACAAGTGAAGTTTTTTTTTTTTTTTGTTTGTTTTGTTTTGGGTTTTTTTACTGTTTCATTTCCAGTTGTTTGATTGTTGTTAAAGCTAGTGAAGTAAATGTGCTTGGTTTCTGGATTTAAAGTCATAGCTCCTAGCTAGGGAACTGTTCACATATTGATTTCAGGATAAAGTACAGTTTAAAGTACAGTAAACTGAGACTAAACAAAGTCTTTTGGTTGTCATGTGAAGCTCACATGTTAAACATTACATATACAGCTATTTTCCCCTCTCTCCTGGCTTTAGACTGAGACCATCACTGCCCTTTGTCTCATGGAACCAGGAAGGCTGGAAGACGAGTCTGTGTTCAGTGCCTCCCGTGGGACACTCCCATTCCCTGTTAGCTCTGGCCAACAACACCTGCGTGAAGCCCACGTTCATGGAGCTCAGGGAACGCTTTACCAAGCTCTACAGGAAGAAGGTGCGTCTCAAGCTGTCTTTGTGAGGACATTCTTTGATAGTAATGCATTCCCAGATCTAATAACTTAAATTTTACTATTACAAACCTATGGTCTACTCTTAGCCTAAACCTAATTCTAGCTTAAACCCTAAACCTTTTAACCCATCTGTAAAATGTAGCTACAAAAGATAACTTGGCATATAGTCTACCTGCACTGGTTTAAGTTTAGAGGCATACATGGATTTCAAAATGTGTATTTTCTTTTATTTAATTCAATATGTGGTGCAGGTACAGCCACAGAAAACAAAGCAGTTTGTCTTCAGGTGAAATGATATCTCAGGTTTATTCTTCAAGCTTATTGGCAAATGCATATCAGCCTCTAAATCTGACAAACACATCAGTCAGACTCAGTTTTAATGTTTTGTTTTTTTCATTTTAGGCTCACTTACACCACTACCTGCATGTAGAAGGGATGGAACAGAGCTTCTTCTCAGAGGCCATTGCCTCTCTCAACTCACTGATTGAAGAATATCATCATCTGGATGCCACCAAGGCCAGACTCACGCCTGATGCACCCAGACTCTCCATCGCCAGATGAAGGTCTGCTGTGCTGTGAATCTGGGAATCAAACTCACAGAACTGAAGCTTTTACATATCAACGTTATCTAATGTATGGCATGGTCAAAGTGTTCCAAACAGCACTTAAAGAGAACATCAGTTTAATCTACTCTAAAGCTTCTATTTGCTTTTCCAAGCTCCCTGATTGTTCTGTTATGAGGTAATGTTAAAGCTAGTACACTGGCCATATTCCTTGTTGTTAGTGCACATACCTGTCCTGAAGAGTGCTCCATAAAACTTTGTTTTGTTTTTTTAATGATCTGTTGTTCTTCTTTCTCAAAATTAGTTTTGTTTTTGTCCTTTTGGAGGTGCAAAACTGTTACTAAGGGAGAATTAAAGTGTATGTGTGTTTCAGTCCTTAGTTTCTCACAGCGGGGCTTGCACCACTCTGCGTCTCTGACGTTTGGGGTCCTTAGAGTAAACGCAGGTCAGAAAACATGTCGCCCGGATCGTTGCACTTCCTCTGACACACACAGGACGTTATCCACTGCATCTTCCACTGTGTGTTGGAGCCTCCTTTGCAGGTGAAGTTGACCTTGATCATGCGTGACTTGTTGGGGACACAGCAGCGCTTGTCTGTACACACACCGCAGTATGTGGGCTTAAACTTCTTGTTGCTGGTACAGCCAGAGAGAGTCAACTTCTCTGCTTTCTTTGCCTGGAATTTGGGTCGGCACGTCTTTCCCTTTGGCACCTAGAAGTAGGAATAGCAATTGGTGTCTTTCTTTTTAAGAGTTTGAGAAAAAAAACTTTAAAAATTAAATAAAAATATTAAAGATTCAGACAGATTAAAGCTAAAGATGCCACCTTGACACTCCTGAGCACGCTTTTCTCACACGGTTGCAGCAAGCACAGGCGGCGGTCTTTCCTCATCTCACACTTGCTGTTATCATTGTTGACACGTACAGAGATGCCCAGGCCACAGGTCTTGGAGCAGGGACTCCAGTGGGTGGTCTGGATTAGGCAGTTCCTCTTCCAGGCTAAAGGAGGGTCCCTGTAACCTTTCAGTGTTACAGTTAAAGGGTACTGTGTCAAGCAAAGCACAGATCAGAATCATTCCAACAAGCTGCTGTGTCTCCATCAGAGATGGGCAGTAATCTATTAAAAGTAATGCATTTCTGTAATCTGATTACTTTTCAAGTAACAAGTAAAGTAAGGGATTACTGTTACTATACCATAAGCATGCTGCGTTACTGATTTTGTTTGTTAATGTCTCATGACAATAGTGGATAATATCGAGATATTATCCACTGTTGATCTGCGGCAGAGAGTACATCCATGCAGTGTTTAAGGCTTGGAATTACTGACATTACTTCTAGTTTGATTCTGTAAAAAGTGACATAAACATTAGCGTCCGCCGTGCACTCTACGTGGGAAGAAAACTTCTTTCTACAGTGAAAAATTAAACTTCAAATTATTTATTTCTTGCTGTGTTTTTCTTGCATCTATTTGAAAGAGTGAGAGTAAACGCAAAAATTATTTTATTTTAAATGCTGGAATATGCAGAACATAGGTTTAAATGTTAAACAAATTTCTTCAACTCAGAGAATGTTGCATATAATTTAATTTTTGCTTAATGCAATGTGTATAAAGTTAAAAGATTAAAACTAATAAAACAAGTTTGAAAAAGAGACTTTTTGATTTGATTCAATTTTATATGATGGATTATGCAGGAAAAAAAATTTGAATTGGCTGAAAGGTCTATTGCATTATTACATATGTATCATGTTTTTAAAAAGTAAATAATAAAGTAACTAATTACTTTTGAAAATAAGTAATCCGTAAAGTAACAGGATTACTTTGTGGAGAAGTAATCAGTAATTAGTAACAAATTACTATTTTCAAGTAACTTGACTAATACTGGTTGTGATTAGGTGCTATAGAGCCTTATGGGAGCAGTCCCATTAATCAATTTTGAATTCATTATGATATGAAATTGCTACTACATAGAAAAGGACAAAAAAATTAAAAGATCTGCATAGAAATGTAACACAAAAGAATCTGAAACACTGTAAACATACCAGCTCACTACACAAACTCAGGCATTCTTTTACATGTAGCTATCTTTACATATTATTATTATTATTATTATTACCGGAGCCGTCCACTAGCACCAACACTTCTCGAACCACAACCAGATCAGACCCACAAACACCAAAATAAAAGCTTCTTTTGTTATTAGATCACCCTCAGAACTTTCCCATCTCGTTAGTGCATTTTTGTGACTATAGCATCATGCTCGTTTGCGCCACTTAGTAAGCTTGTCGTGTCTTTTCTTGACATTTTTAATCAAAATTAAAATGTTTCAACCAAATCTCAACGACAGGGACGATGAGTTTTTGCTGGGTGGGAAAGTGCTTTGTTTTTTCACAGTGGCAAATCACTGTATGTGACTCAGATAGATCATGTGATAGATCTGGTTCAGCTACATGCCACGCCAATTAAATAAGCTTTGCCGTACATCAAAGTGACATTTTTATGGCTTTTAATAAAAACCAACTTGTTTCTCTTCCTTTTCCTCCTCTAACTGGAATCATATGTGTCAGACAGTTTAACCACAGGCAGTCACACCTCACACTGACAGTACTGAGTAATGAGGCTCCCCCTTCCCTTCCAGCTACCTAACAGCAATTAGCATTCCAGGCAAGACAGTCTGGCTCTTCTCCATGAATTCATTCTCTAAACACACACCTGACATGTAGATAGTGTCCTGCTGGTGCTTGTTTGGGCTCTGGCCACTGCGAAGGCCAGCTGGCGTGTTGCTGATCAGTGGTGCAGAGCCTAAGAGACCAGCAGGCTTCTGGATGAAAGCAGGGGTACAGCCGATGGCTCCAGCGATGCATGTACACTTGTAGAGGGGGCTGGACTGGAAGGATTCTCCATTCTCATAGTGGACCCCATTCAGGTCACAGCCTACCGCCATCATGTCTGAAGGAATGAGAAGAAACATGCTGGTGCAAATCTCAAACTCTGATTATGGTGGATCTTAAGACTGTAATGCAAATTAATATCTTTTTTGTTTGTTTGGGGGTTTTTTGTAAACCAAGAATTTTACTGTGTCTTTTTCCCCACAAGCATACAAAATATGAGATTTGGGTGCAAATTAGCTTTTTTAAAATGGCATATTCCTTTATGCTGGCATTGATTCCCAGCCTAGCACGCAATTTGCACATTTCGAATGATGACATGGAATGTAAAAACATGTTTTTGCCAGTGGTTTTTGACTCACGTAGGTGGAATTGTTGATTGGAGTTTAAGTTTCCCACTGAGGTTTGTAAAAGCCCCTTCAGGCTTCTTCACACTTGCATATTTTTTTTTAAAATGCTTTCCCGTTGAACCGGTTTAGAGCGGCCTCCTCTGAAGCCACTGTGTGGCTTTATGCAAACACTAAAAAAACTAATTTAAACATACAACTTTTATGGTCTTTCCAAATGTTGTTTGGCTCATGGTAGAGTAATTGTGATTTGCACTGCTTTAAAATATGCCATTCACAATATATCCATAATTCTGTTACTGTTGCAACACATGTAACCCTGCGACAGCAGCCCCCTGGGGCTGAATCCTCAAATATCCTCTTGACGCTGAATCCAAAAGTGAGGCGAGCCCCATAGACTACTGTTTAAAACCAAAAAAATAACAAAAACATGTTTATAAGTTGGTACAGAAAGGTGTTTTGGTCTCAGTAGCTAATATTTCCCTTCATAAATTTTCAATAACTAAACTTTTGAGCTGTATTAAAGCTTAAAGTGAGAGGTGAGGTTAGTTTGATCATGATTATTATAGGCTGTTGTGTGCTACAGACCATTCTCTCAGGAAGTCTTTAGTTTTTGGATAATAAAATTCAAATATTTTGTTGGTTTGTCAGCATTAATTAGCAGCTACGGTGCAGCTATATTTATCAGCTGCATTAGTTAAAAATAATCCAGTCTGCACTTGTGCGGTTATGGATGCAGCTTAGCATTAGCTTATAACTTAACCTGTGGTCTAAAAGTATATCCATCCATTACAGTTGCTCTGCAAAGAATGAAGATGGCCATGTCTATGAAGCTAAAGTCAAGGCTTCAAAATACTAAAACGCAAACCAGTGGGTGATGTTACTATAGCCATGTCCAACTTTTACAATGTTTGACCACCTGCCAACAGCCAGCATCACACTGCCATAGTTGTAGGAAGTAAAGCAGCATGTACCCCTGTAATCAGAGCTGGACTGGTAATCTGGCACAATGGCCCTATTCCCGGTGGGCCGAAGCGCCGATCTGAAAGGCTGCTGCACACTGGTCATACAAGCACTGACAGCAGCCCATTCATTCATATTTATTACAAATCTTTTTACGAGCTTGTAAAGGTTTATAATAATAATGGATTGCATTGCTGGGCTCGAACCAGCAACCTTCCGATTATAAGACGAACTACCAACTCTTGAGCCACGATCACCCCACGAGGAAGATGAAACAAACGTGGTAAGATGGAGGGACATAATAACGAAGGATCCGAGTAAAATGAGTGGCTGCTTTGACCATGAGTCACTGCTGCAGTGCAACTAAGGAAGCCTGATTAAAACCTGTGTTGGGCCCCTTGACTCTTTATTGCAACCCTGCCTGCAATCAAGTAAAAGACCAGGTCCACTCACATGCACACACTCCAACCTCGTATCTTGGCTTGTCTGCGGAGAAGTCACAGTACATGCCCTTGTGTGGGTCGCACACGTCCCTCTCGTTGCACGGCTCTCCAATTTGTCGGGCGCAGCTCTTACAGCAGCCGCACCCATCCAGGACAGAGCTGACACCAGGGGCACAGTAAGGTCTCTGCCGACACTTGCAGGGCCACTGGCAGAATTGGCGTCTCTCTGTCGTAGCCCGTCCACCCTGAGGAGCTTGCAGCTGCCCATTGTTCTGCGCCCTGCTGAAGCACTGAGGGGAAAACAGCCAGAAAGAGTCAAATTTTTGAATTGGCAGTACTATTTTTATTTTATTATTATGATGGAGATGATAGGGGAAATGTACAGTAAAAAACGCTGCTCCTCGAACCAGTAGCTTTTTTTAAATAAATTGACAGTTCAAATAATAAAATGTTTACATGTACCAGTAACGTCTATCTGCTTCCTGTCTACATTCACACCCATCTTTCTGGACCCTCCTTGTCCAACCAGGTTTAGTTACTCTGGAAAATGTTAAAGTAGAACTCTTTAGTGTTCAGTGCAGACACTCTAATGGGAGACTAAAGGAACAAGATGCCTTTGCATTTTACTGTAGTGCTTTTTACCAGCCAAGGTCAATATTTTGTGTCAGATATCTTTTAGCCCAGCTTGAGGGAGATGAAAGTGAGGAGACAGATGATGCCTCAAAGGTGCTTTTAGTTTTTCCCCTGGACTGGAAAAATGATCTCATTGCCACAGGAGTAGTAACTCCATGATAGGCCCTGGGGCGTTTTTTTTCCTGGGGTCCCTTACTGCCACGTTGTACTAGAGCAGACATAAAATCTCACTCTGTCTTTCGTTCTCTCTCTTATACACACACACCACAGCAGGCCGGTCCACATGTTTGATTTGGCAGTTTTACGCTGGATAATAGTTATTTGAGTTATTTGAATATACTTGTTCTAAAAAGTACATGTTTTCTAAATTTCTCTAAAGCTGCTAACAGGATATGACTTTATGGTGCAGTGAGTGCATGTACCCCTTATTTAGAGTGGTGCACATGTCTTTTGGTCAGTGCCACCATCTCCAAACCATATATCATAGCAGGTCTCCCTGCTGTCTTGTAACCCTTGCCTTTCCCTCTCACTGCTATCTTTAAGTATTAAGTGTGTAACAAATCACACTTAACACCCGTCTCCACCCACCCCACTCCACCCTGCCGGTTTCTCTTCTTCATCTCTCTTGTGTCCATTGCTTTGGATGGTTGACTTCAGGTATTTAAACCTATCTATCTTTACTGTCTGTGTCTAAAAACCACGAGTAAAATCCTAACTGCAGTGGCTTTACTCAGATCCATGTGTTAGCTTTAGCTAAAACACATTTAGCCACTTAATTTCTGATCATCTTTAATAATTATCAGAAAAGATTGAAATTTGTTCTCTCTCTCACACACACACACTTTCAGGTTTGAGGCTTAGACATGTCTAATACCCATCATACTTCTAGTTTAGCATTGTCATTGTAACTGTGCAGGGACAGTCTGGTTAAGGGGAACTCGGCTCCTCCCAGTCTTTCTTGCTTTGTATTTTTCACTGCTAAGTGCAAAACAAAACAAAAATTCAAAATAGAAACAAAAATCTATAAGAAACCTTTCAACAAAGCATGACAGCCAAAAAATTCAACATCTAACATAGTGACACACTGCACAGAGCTCAGAGCAGTGAGAGGCCAAAATGTCTTAGATATTTCAATATATTCCAGTCCTTGAATGTCCATGTTTACCTGATGGTATTTGCTGTGATGAAATCCAGCCATGGCACCACTTGTGCTCCAAATACCCCTGGTCTCTCAGCGCTTCCAAGGGTTACTGAGGGTTATGGCAAAAATCTGAAGCCTGTCTGCCAGGTTTGCTGAATGAGCTCATTTCATGGTGTGAAAATGAGTCCACGGGAGCTTGAACTGCAAAGGCTTCCCAATTTTGTCATCTTTTCTTACTTCACGCTTCTAAAATAAGCCCTACACTAAAGCCAGTAAACTACTAAAGCCTACATACAAATAATGCTATCAAACAGTCAATTCTGAACGGGGTGTTTTGGTATTCACTTGCAGTCAGGTATCCCAGCTGACTGCTTTCCTCTGGATTTATATATAGCAGTTTCTGAGTGGCATCGAGTGTTGTCTTATCTGCAGTCTGAGGGAAAAAAAGGTGAAAGGGTAGTGCTCTTCTTACCTGTTGAGCAAAGATGAGCAGGAGGGAATGGCAGAGAAGCAGTAGCATCTCTCAAGTGGTCAAGGTTTGTGTGAGATCCAGGAGAGAGATGGGGTGACGAGGGAGCAGGAAGGTGGGATTGAGGGAGGGAGACTGGGTGCTGGAAGAGGGAGAGGATTGGAATGGGGTGGGGTAGGGAGAGATTGCGAGAGCTGACCTGACTGGGGAAGGCCACAAAGCACCCTTCTGTCCCTCCTCAAACACACCTTTCCCCCCATTTCACTGATCCAGAGGGGAAGTATTTGATGCTGGGTCGCTCCACAGCCTTCAGAACCTGCCTACTTCCATAGTCTTAGCCTTAGCCTTACTCACACCTGAATGAAAATACGGGTTAAATCTTTAAACCGTGTGTGTTATAAGCTACTATTGTACATAACATCTTAACAAACCTACTTTCATGTTTAAAAGTCTTCTCAGTTGACACATTCACTTTGTGCCGTTTATTTAATGCGGTGCTGAAGCTGCGTGCTTCACCTAATGTGGACTGACATCTATTTGAGTTCACATTCCATTATTATTTACACTGAGTATAAAGGCTCCTCTCATAGCTAGCTCTCCACCTACATTCTCTTAAAACCAGCAGTCCTTTGAGATTTCATATGGAAACACTGATAATACTCGTATTGCTGCTACTGCGTGCTGTACTACCAGTACTGCCAACAATGAGAGGCCAGAATGTCATCAGATCGTTATCAACTTTAAAAACTAGTCGCAATGTAACTATATATATTCTATAACTACAAGTAATCAACGTGTTGCTATAAAATCTTGTAGAGATATTAATGGTCTCTTTTACTGATACCGCAGGGGAAATCATTCCTGAATCCTCTGTTGGATTGTCTGAAAGCAATTTATAACTTTTATGTCATTTTCTCTGGATATTCTGTCTCTCTTAATTTAAATGAAACTGCCATAACAATTGGAGACTGCTCATTTCTTTGTAGGTAAATAAACATCAGTTTGGAGGAGGTCTGGACCCAGCAGTGAGATTTTAATCCCCCCCCCCCCCCCCCCAATAGCACCTTTACACTCAGTTGTGCACTGTGCACTCAAAGTAATGTTCCGGTCAAAAGTTTTTGAACAGCCCAATTTTTCCAGTGTTTTATTGAAAATGATGGAGTTTGATGTCTAATTGCAGTCTGAAATGACATTAAATAAGCAATTTGAGTAAAGAATAAAAATCGTGAAATTATAGACCAAAATGTATTCTAAACTTGTGACTCATCAAAGTAGCCACCTTTGGCGGGTATGACAGCTGATCACACATGGCATTCTTTCTAGCATTTTTTCAACATGCTAGTTGATGCCACACACTGTGGAACCATCCTTTCGCCTACTTGAAAGCGTACAAAGATCCTGCCTGCAAAGATCATTAAAAATCGAAGATTTCCAATTTTGATTCACCAGTCCATAATACCTTCTTCCAGTATTCAGTAGCCCAATGATGGTGTTTCATGCAGTACAATACTGTTCAACCGATTCTAACGAGATTATGGTACCACAATGTCTTCCAACAATGCTTTTATGCAGACAGAGGGGGTTGTAACCAATCCAGGAAAGTTGAAACACCTGTAGGAATTAGTAGAACCAGCTTTCAAGGCTTCATCAACCTCCATTGCTGCAGAACAGCTTTAAATTGGATTTTGTAGTAGTCTGAAGTGAATGAATCTTAATAGTGATGGTGATTCGCTAGTGTTTATGTGTAGCACCATAGTGGGACTGGCATTACTAGGGTTACTGACCAAAACCATGGCTAGAGCCTTTATTCAACTGCATACTTCCATATGCTAATGTTTAGTACATAAGCCTCTTTACAATATCATGCACTCTGTGAGTATCTGGCTATTGTACTTGCAATCATGGGAGGATTATCACGACTACACACTTTGGATACAAACGTTCTACACACCTACGCATTCAAAGTTTTGTAGCACATTACTTTGAGATTATACTTCTTCTGCTATTCTTTTACATTCTGTGCAAGCTTTAAAATCACCTACCTAAAGCAAAGTTCATTCTGGTATTCTTTAAAGCAAAGTCATTAACAGGAGGCCTTAAATTGTCTTAATATTCCTCAACCCTGGACCACAGGTGACATCAGAGGGTTCAGCAAGTGTCTCTCTCTCTGCCGGCTAAGCCACCATCCTGCCTTGAACTTGGACCCACTAATACAATTCAATTTGCCAACCGGCCAAATGTAATCTATGCTGTCTGTGCTTTCCATATGTTGTTAGCCAGATACATGTGATTATATACAGTGGGGCAAAAAAGTATTTAGTCAGCCACCGATTGTGCAAGTTCCCCCACTTAAAATGATGACAGAGGTCAGTAATTTGCACCAGAGGTACACTTCAACTGTGAGAGACAGAATGTGAAAAAAAAATCCATGAATTCACATGGTAGGATTTGTAAAGAATTTATTCGTAAATCACGGTGGAAAATAAGTATTTGGTCACCTCGAACACGGAAAATCTCTGGCTCTCACAGACCTGTAACGTCTTCTGTAAGAAGCTTTTCTGTTCCCCACTCGTTACCTGTATGAATGGCACCTGTTTGAACTCATCATCTGTATAAAAGACACCTGTCCACAGCCTCAAACAGTCAGACTCCAAACTCCGCCATGGCCAAGACCAAAGAGCTTTCGAAGGACACCAGGAAAAGTATTGTAGACCTGCGCCAGACTGGGAAGAGTGAATCTACAATAGGCAAGCAGCTTGGTGTGAAAAAATCAACTGTGGGAGCAATCATCAGAAAATGGAAGACATACAAGACCACTGATAATCTCCCTCGATCTGGGGCTCCACGCAAGATCTCATCCCGTGGGGTCAAAATGATCATGAGAACGGTGAGCAAAGATCCCAGAACCACACGGGGGGACCTGGTGAATGACCTGCAGAGAGCTGGGACCAAAGTAACAAAGGTCACCATCAGTAACACACTACAACGGCAGGGAATCAAATCCCGCAGTGCCAGACGTGTTCCGCTGCTGAAGCCAGTGCATGTCCAGGCCCGTCTGAAGTTTGCCAGAGAGCACATGGATGATACAGCAGAGGATTGGGAGAATGTCATGTGGTCAGATGAAACCAAAGTAGAACTTTTTGGTATAAACTCAACTCGTCGTGTTTGGAGGAAGAAGAAGACTGAGTTGCATCCCAAGAACACCATACCTACTGTGAAGCATGGGGGTGGAAACATCATGCTATGGGGCTGTTTTTCTGCCAAGGGGACAGGACGACTGATCCGTGTTAAGGACAGAATGAATGGGGCCATGTATCGTGAGATTTTGAGCCAAAACCTCCTTCCATCAGTGAGAACTTTGAAGATGAAACGAGGCTGGGTCTTCCAACATGACAATGATCCAAAACACACCGCCCGGGCAACAAAGGAGTGGCTCCGTAAGAAGCATTTGAAAGTCCTGGAGTGGCCTAGCCAGTCTCCAGACCTCAACCCCATAGAAAATCTGTGGCGGGAGTTGAAAGTCCGTGTTGCTCGGCGACAGCCCCAAAACATCACTGCTCTCGAGAAGATCTGCATGGAGGAATGGGCCAAAATACCAGCTACTGTGTGTGCAAACCTGGTAAAGACCTATAGTAAACGTTTGACCTCTGTTATTGCCAACAAAGGTTATGTTACAAAGTATTGAGTTGTATTTTTGTTATTGACCAAATACTTATTTTCCACCCTGATTTACGAATAAATTCTTTACAAATCCTACCATGTGGATTCATGGATTTTTTTTTTCACATTCTGTCTCTCACAGTTGAAGTGTACCTCTGGTGCAAATTACTGACCTCTGTCATCATTTTAGGTGGGGGAACTTGCACAATCGGTGGCTGACTAAATACTTTTTTGCCCCACTGTAACCCGGGTCAGTATTAAGTGTAATTTAACTTTGAAAATAAATAAATAAATGAAAATATGAAGGGTAACAGCCCCTACTGGTTCCAAGGGATGTGCCCCCATGGCCTAGTAATTCACCCATGTTCATAACACTCAAAAGGAGTAGAGGAATATGTACAAAACAAGAAAGGCACACACTGGAGAACAAAGTGCTAGGAAGCAGTGAAAAAGGACTTGTCTGGGTATAGAGAGTATAGAGTGCCACTCATGCCACTGTGTGAGTGGCATGAGTGGCAATAGCTTCCAGGGTTGGCAAAGGTCAGCCAATGAGTTTTTGAGCCAATTACCATCTGAGCACCCTTCTTGTTCACAGTTGTGGCCCCTGCAAACACCCAGGCAGTGGTAAAAGGCCAGCAGCAGCTTCTGGCCGAGGTTTATTCTTCCTCAGGACACAGAGGAAGTGCAGCTGTTGCTAGGCCTTCTTTACCAGTGTGATGGTGTTGTGGGTCCAGGTGAAATCACCTGAGATTTGGGTGCGCAGAAACCTGAAGGTGGAGACAGATTCCACCAGGCTGATTGAGGTTGGTTGGTTGGTAAGGAAATCTTTGATCCAGGAGCAGGTGGCAGGGGGGATCTGAAGGTGGTCCAGTATGGTGGCCAGGATATCTGGTATTATGATGTTGAAAACTGAGTGTAATCCTCTGATATCTTAAAATAAAATTTTAGAGGATCTTAAATTTAGTTGGGGTATTTGGGTCTGGTGGATTTATTTTTGTTGTTGTGGTGTTAATGTGTTGGATCAGCATTGCCGTTCATTCACATTTCTTTAGTTTAGACATGTTCAAGTTGTCATTATCTACCACAGTAATGTAGTTACATTCTTATCAACAGCAAAGGAACACCTTCTCACAGTGGAAAAGTGTGAAAAGCTTTTTGATCCGGCAACGTTTTTTATACACCATAAGAGCACTAAAACATGTTAGTTTCCATCATGATTCAATGATGAATAGTTAACCCTACAGTAATTAGAACATACATATGCATAGATAAAAAAAAAAAAATTTAGTCATAACATTTGTTTTTCTTTTGGGGGTTTTTTTGGTTGTGTTTTTCCCTCCTCATCACAAATGATCTGTCTTTGATTAGTGTTGAGTTTTATTTAAGCCACATGGTAAACAGGCTGATTTTCAAAACCTAAGCATTTCAGTTCTGTCACAGTTTGGCATTACAGTTTTTCCTTTCAGGAGCTTTCCAATTTGGCTTCAAATAAACAGATATTCTATGAAAAAGCTGTAAATTAATTTTAAGTGGGTTGCTACTTGCATGTTGACCTTTAAAATGTGAAATTATATTTTCATTGGCAATCAACATACTTCAACAACACATCATCCATACACACAAAAAACTGCTTTATACAAAATATACAAATATCCTTTGGCTTCTTTGTGGGGTGCATGGTAGGAGTTACACATGGGTTTAAACTGGGGGTGGGATTACACTCGGGATCAGCTCTGAACTGCTTCTTGTTAAAGATGTTGTTATAGATGTTAAATAATTAGCATCAATGCTTTCTGATTTTACATACATTTTACATAGAAAACAATGAGAAAATGAGAAAAAGGGGAATGCGGATGGAGGAAAGATAGAGAATCAAGACGCCCAGAGGATTAGTAAGAAGGACGTGGGGGCAGCTATGAAAAGGGTGATGAATGAAAAAGGCAGTTAGTCCAGATATACCTGTTGAGATATGGAGACTGGCTAACACAACATTGGAAAATGAGAGGATATCTCAGGAATGGAGAAGACATGTACTGATACATGGAGGTATGCTCTGGCGAGAAGAGGAATGAAACTGTTGAGGGTATGATAGATGTTTAAGAATGAGAGCGAGACAGATGAAAAGGTGAATACTGAAATTGGTAGAGTTTAAATATTTGGGGTCGACCATTCAAAGCAGAAACATTTAATTAGACACACTGTCCACACTGACTACAGAAAAGCTCCAGTATTGAAAATATATTGATTCTTTGCAGCTTTGTACAGTTCCATTTGTTTCCATGTAACCACAAGATGGTGCTGCAATGTGGAATGAGTGGCAGTGCAGGTGGCACAGAAATGAACACTGTTAGAAGCTCTTGAAAAATTAAAGTTGTTTACGCTACTTTTTCCTTCTGTGAAAGTGACGAGTAGCATTTATGTAATAGTGCCGGAGTTGTATTTCCTGCTTAGAATTCAGTAGCAGGGCTTGTACTGAGTTGCCTCTGGTCTTTTTTGATCATTATGTGTAACTACTCCTCTATTCTTCCTGAAGTAATTTCTTGTCCTTCCCACTGACAGTGTCGGGAGCCCCACGCCTAATCAAAGAATGCCAGTCTTCTCAGATTACCCCCTGGGAGCTCTGTTCCAGTTTGCATATAAGTTACTATGCATGAGGATTCCCCGGAGAAATAATCGAGGTTCTTTAAACTATATTATCATCAGCACAAACCAAGAGATGACTGGATGTGTTTGGGAAGTGGTGAGCTAGTGATGGAGTAGCATAAAAAAGCAGCTCTAATTCCTCCTCAATAGTGCTCTGAAATGGGTAATGCTTCTTTGCCTCACCACCAAAGACACCCTCCCCCCCAGTTTCAGTCACACTGACAACAAGTTGAACTAGTCTGACAACTGAAATACAGGAAACTGAGGAGCCATGTGATGCCTTTGGGTTTTCTCATAAACAAACAGAACTTTTTTTGATCCGCATTTATTGCTGCAAGAAATGCTGGGCAAATAATTCAGCTGAATCAAGTTGTTTGTCAACTGGGAGAGACAGCCACAAATTCTTGGTAAAAAGTCAAAACGGGTTACCTAATTTATTCTTATGAAACTTTTTGAGGAGGGGCGGAGAGTCAAAAGGCAAGCAGCCCACTACACAGCAGCTCCTCCCACAGTGAGGAACCTCCTCCCTCCTGTTTTGGTTCACTCCCATCACTCGGAGGTTAGATCACCCTCAGAGAGCTGCACACTTTCCTACAGATAGCCACAGGTTGCTGTTTAGAGTGCGGCGCAGCACAGGTGTGACTGCATATGAATGAGAGTGACTCTGCCTGTTAATCATCAGCCTGGCACAGGCATAAATTCCAGCCTTTTTTTCTTAGACATTTGACTGAAGCTTTGTCTGCTTGTGCATGTATTCCAGCTTCATTTTAGGAGCTCTTTTGGACTTTCTGAATTAGATCCGATTAGTTATAATAAGGCAGATTTTAACTGTGCATTCACCAACAGTCAGCACAATGAATTTTGATGAAATCCTCTCTGTTATCGGAGGCTTTGGGAAGTTCCAGAAGATCTTATATGTGTGGATCTGTCTACCTCAGATCTTTCTGGCATTCCACATGCTGGTTTCAGTCTTCACCGGGGCAGTCCCTCCTCATTTATGCCGCTTTCCCGGGCTCTCAGCGGGGACTCCAGCCTCTTCAAACTTCAGCCTTCTAACCACCCGTGATGGACAACTTGACCTGTCCTGCACCGTCCCTTTAAACCACAGCAGTGCTGAATCTCTTGGCAATGGACATCCTACCCGGAGGAGCTGCCCGGACGGCTGGGAGTACAGCACAGAGACATTTCAAAACACTATAGTAACTGAGGTGAGTGTAAATCCAGCAGCCTCTTGGATAAACCCAGATGTGTTCAGCATGGAGATACGGAATGTGGAGAGACTTAACACTTTTATTACAATGGCCTCTGGTGACATTTGAGACAGGGGTGAATGGGGTTACAGTTGAGAGCTGGACTCATGCAGGGCAGAGCCCTCTAGGCATCCCTACATACTTGGATAATGTTTTTGAAACATACACGTGAGGGGCGGGGAGCAGCAGCAGTTACATGACCAAAATGATGTAACTGGACAGGGCACTGTCACATGTAAGACACAATTCATCTCCAGTAAATACAGTAACTAAGGAGAAAATTATGAGTTAAGTGCAGTTGATTTAGGACAATCGACTCATCATTCGATTAGAAGATGTATGTCGGCCTGGAGCATTTTAGCTTTTTATGCTATAAAGGACCTCACTGATCTGTAATGTTAGTTCTAAAACCAAAGAGCACTTTGCTAGAGCGTCCTACAAACGCTCTAGCACCTTTTGTCGAGACAAAGTTAATGAAGTTTATGAAAGGCTGCAGAGTTCTCTCTACCACAGATATCCAGTTGGAGACACTGAACAAGAGAGACACAGAACTTAAAGAATCCACCCATCCATTTTTTCCTGTTACCCAACTCAGAATCACGGTCGGCCTGGAGCCTATCCTACCTGCCATAGAGGGAGCGGAGGGGTACACCCTTGACATATTAACTGCTCGTCGCAGGGCTAACACAGAGAAACAAACAACCACTCACACTTACGTTCACACCTACTGCCAATTTACAATCACGAATTAAGCTAACCCCACTAGCTGCATGTCTTTGGACTCTGTGTGGACAAAACATGCAAACGCGAGGGCGACATCCATACTTCACACTGAAACACTTCAACCAAATGTCAGATTTGAACCTAGGGCTTCTTGCTGTGACCTTTCTGCATCACTGTGCTGCCCAACTTAAAGATTCCTGAATTCAAATTTACGGGAGAGTGCCACAACACCAAAGATAGTGATTCTCTACATGAACAGTTTCTCTCTGGGTGACCACTGAAATTATAGTCAGGTGACACAAGGCTTTAACAAAGTGCAGTTTTCCTTACATATCCCTATGTGATCAAGCTCTCTCAAGGTCCAAGAGTAAAAAATAATGTTTTAAATGACTCCCGAGTTCTTAAAAAAATGTGAAAGATTCATGTTAGTGCCAACACTATCATTAGACCTTATTCTGTGAGGGACATAAACGTCTCCTGCTATCTCGCCAAATTTCATGATGATCACATCCAATCTTTCTGAGATATCATGTCCTTGAGTAAAGGGTTTGTCTAGGGTGACTGTGGGGATCAATTTGTATTCTAGCTGTTTAAAATCACAGAATTGTCTCCAATCCCTTTCAAAGTAAAGCATTTGTACCAATGTGCCACTCACTGCGCCTGTTTTCCACTGTTTAAGAGTTTTCATGAAACATCTTGCTTTTCTTCCTCCTAGTGGGACCTGGTGTGCGATAATGCCAGCCTGAACAATGTGGGCTCATCTATCTACATGTTTGGCCTTCTTGTTGGAGCGGTTGTGTTTGGACACTTGGCTGATAAGTAAGTTAAACATAGCATACCCATTTCAGAGCTCTATTGATCTGAATACAAAGTACTTTACTCTTTTAGGAGTTTGTAGTGGTAGAATTTTTTGAGTGTCATTTACTGGAATGACTAACTTCTGAAATCTTTTGTCGCAGATACGGTCGCAGGATAATTATCCTTGTCAACCTAGCTAGCCAGGCTATCTTTGGAGTCGCTGCTGCTTTCGCACCTAATTTCTACATCTACACTGCCCTTCGCTTTATGGTTGGAACATCCATCTCTGGTGTTATCATGAATGCCTTTGTCCTTGGTCAGTGTCCTGCAGTGGTTACACGAAAACAGAAGTTAAACAAGATGCTAAATGTCTTCACTGTTGAAGTGTCAATAGTGCAGATAAAAATTCTGATCAGCACGATATGTGTATTATCCTTTGACCAAGATCATCAACTTATATGAATTGTTGTTGTTCAAAGGAATTAAAAGGAAGTAATTCAAAGAAAAGTTTTCTCACATTACAAAAACATGTTACGTTACCTATACTGGCTAGACTGGTGTGGTTTTACGTACAGTTTTTGCTTCTCCTTCTTTACTTTGAAGATAAATGAATGTGGTGCACAGTGCTTACAAGATTACAAAGCATGGCATTATAAACCTAAACTAAAACCTGCATTTATACTTACCATTAGATGTTATGAAGGGAGAAAATAGTTTCTTCTCTCATAATTTAACAAGAATGAACACTTGGGCTCAACCACAGTTTTAATGGTGGCACTCCACCATTTTGGCACATGCAGGTTAAATTTGTAAAAAAAAAAAAAAAGTACTAGAGTACGTGTACAGTGACATTTCTAAAATAGAAAGTAGTTTTAATCAAAGACTTGACTGATGTTTTTACTTATTTATTTTTGGTATATCTTTCATATAGTATTTTGTATTGTGTGTCAAGCTTTGTGTATTAATATGTTCTTACTGCACAGGCACAGAATGGACCGGATCAAAACAGAGGATGTTGGCGGGTATAATCACAGACTACTTCTTTGGCTTTGGCTACATTTTTCTGGCCGGTGTGGCGTATCTCATAAGAGACTGGCGTAAACTGCAGTTGGCTATATCCGCACCTGGCTTCCTCTTTATTTTCTACATCTGGTGAGTGTGGAGCAGCCCAGCCTAGAATTTTGACTAGTTTCCAATAATGATTTGGTAAAAGTATCAGAAAGCAAAGAAAGAAGGGAACTAATCAACAACAGACTGAGTTTTTGAACACTGTGGTTCAGAAAATAAAACTACAGCCAATGCTCACTGTTGTGATTTATATGAAATTCCTCACAAGCCAGTGTGGTCTTACAGAAAAACACGCTGACCTACTTTTGAATTCTTCTTGTTTGTCCCTTACTTTAATACTTTAATACTACAGTCAATAATAGCTGAATTCTACTAAGATGTTTGAGAATTAGGTGATGCGACAAGTCATAGCTTCCAATTAAGGCATCGAGAGTCAAGTATGTGTGTAAAGAACAACTATCTGTAATATATTTTTTAGGGTTTTGCCAAAGTCTGCTCGCTGGTTAATGGCCAATGACAGGACAGAAGAAGCATGGAAACTGATCCAGAAGGCAGCGCAGATAAACGGGAAGCCCCTCATTAAAGACCTGGAGATGTGTCAGGTACAGGTTAATTCTGTCTCTTACACATGAGCTTTTTTTTCTACAGCTGTCATTGTAGAATACAGCAAACACTCGAAACTGACATTGAGTGTTGTGCTGACAGATGTCTGATGGTGGGCCACTAAGCCTACTAATACTAGTCTACTGCTACTACTCATGGTCTTACTGCACACTAAGGTCTCTATGTCAACTCATTGAAAAATTTAAGAGACCATAAAAATTTAGTTTGTTCATCAAAGATCTAAAAAGCTTTTTTTTCCTATCACCAAATTTTAGGATTAGCCTATGTGACATAGATCTCAGAAGATTTCAAGATTTAAAAAAACAAAACAAAAAACAGTTTGTCACATTCTAAATATTTAGATACGTCTAAAGCTGAGATTATTCTGTTACTGGACTCTTGGTTCTTCATATTGGTTAGACACTGCATTTGTCTTTTTGGTCTCCCTAACATGCACAGTACTGCAAATAAACTGATGATGTCTGGAATCCTATCAAATTTAACAGTACCATCAGGGAGGCATCACTAAAACCTTGAAAGTTCGAAAATGTTGAAAAAACGAATACATAGCAAATTTAGGAACCACCGAAAGGAAGTGAGAAAACATGTTTTTTTCATTTTGGTGATAGACTCTTAAAAAAATAAGTTTCTCTTCCTGTCGTGAGCTGAAATTATGGAACTTGCCATTTCATGTTGCTGACTAAGCAGTTCTTAGTATCCTTAGTAACACATGTAGCACTGGCCTGATTAACAGTCCCATCAAATTAAGTAGCTTCATTAAGTAGCTGTCCTACATGAGTGCTTAGATGATCATTATAGATTTCCAGATATTCATTTCAGCTTTAAGTAAACACCTAACACAAAAATTGCCAAATTCAGTGAGCAACAGCTGCAAAACTGTTTTGCCAAAGCGAACAGTCTTGGGCCTTACAGATGAGAGACACGTGAAAAAATTTCCAAATGCAATTAAATCTGTCTCTCTCTCACTATTCTGGAGTGAGCTTTGGCAAACTACAGCAAATGTTATTTTTTTATATGAGCCTTATGACAACAAAGAAAAAGGTATTATTAACTGTCACAGTGTGCGGATGCAGACTGTGTGGAGTGAAGAGGAGGGCCCAAATGCAGACACGCAAAAACAAAACTTGATTCTAACAGAAAACATGCCGTTTATTATGGCATTATTGAGCAGTACAAAAAATAAAAGGGCAAAAATAATTTGAAGCTAAGCAATAACCTAAAACTGGGGAAAACTTGAACGAAAACATGAAGCATCCTAAACATGAAAAAACCTGGCGAGGACAAAATAAACATGCAAAAAACCTTAAACCTGACAACTTGGCATGAATCCACAAAGACCTGGAAATATGGCATAATGCGGCAGGACAGCAGACGATCGGACAACGAATGAATGAAGACTCAAAGATCAAATGAATGAATGAAATGACCTGGGATCATGGCATTAACTTAGTTTTAAAAAACACTTCCCTGGTGGAAGAGATAAAGTCTTTGTGGTTGGTTGCTAGCCGATGTTCAGTTGCTGTTTGCCCCTGTAATGTATTTACTACTCTGTCATTTGTAAGTCACCAGTATCCTGCAAGGAGCCACTGCTGAAAAAGGTTATCTCGCCTACCTGCCCAATTCGCATCAATAAGTGGTTATTTTCCCATCTTCACCGGAAGTTGCTGAAACTCATTGACTCTGTGTGATCTCGTTACTCCCTGTGTGAACAAGACTTAAATGGTGCTCCTCTGATGCTGATAAAAAGAGGACGAAGGTGCCAAGTTGTCCCCACTAACTTGTCACTGAATGTGGATGTAGCCACTTTAAAATCACCCACTGCTTTTTGCCCTTTGTTTTTTGAAGCCTGAATAATACTGTTTTGGAGGATTAATTGACAAGGGGGTAAAGTGCTCAGCTATCAGTTTGGTTAAACTCTACAGCATTATTTAGTGCTAGGAAGCTTAATAATACTTCCAAGTCTAGAAAAAAAAAAGAGGGTTTTTTTGGTTCTGCATAGTACACTGCACAGACATGATGCCCTTAAGGTTCTTTATTAAAGTTGCAGTAGGCTCTTGAAAGTGTACATTTTCCTGGAGTCAGATTAGAAAAAAAATAAAACTACAGATTTTGAAGGTGTTTTGTTTTCATCTTTTTTCCTTAATGGTAGTCTAAAAACTAGCCAGTTTGGCTAGTAAATGTGCTCTTTGGCCCTGAGATTAATGGGGTGTCTATAATGCAGGGCATTTCAAGAGCTTTTAAATTCCCCATTTTGCATGTGTTTGATCAAACGAATATGGAAGCCCGTTTCCGCCACCAAAAAAACCCCTAAAAACAGGTATCCATAACTCGAAATTTCGAGTTATTTTCTTGAAATTTCGACTTACTAATTCGAAATTTTAACTTGTTAACTCTAAATTTCGAGAAAATAACTCTAAATTTCGAGTTATGGATCCTTTGTTTGTTTGTTTTTTGTGGCAGAAATGGGCTTCCATAAACGTATATACACTAATATGAACTTTAGAAATATCTGGCTTGTAGAGAGAAGTCTGCCTCTGAAGTTACCCAGTTTAACATCTATGCATCTTGTGGCGCTTTTCTTCATCTTTTGTTAGAACTGAATTTGTCCTATAGAATATGCAAAATATAGTCATTACTTACACCTCACAGGTTTTAAAAGAAAACTTGCAAACAGAATCTCTTTTTTGTTTGCTCACTCTCATCTGCGGTTTCAGCAAAAGACATATGGAAAACTACAAAAACCACAGGCGTCTGGTCCATGAAATATCTCTGACTTTATTGAATGTGCAGTAAATCCTTGTGTCCCGATGGCAGTCTAAGGTTTATGTGAACCAGCTGCTTGGATGGTCATATAACCGCACATTTCCCATTTTTTTCATGTTACAATGCAAGAAATCACTGACTAAAATTTCAAGCCCTGCTCATGGTCTCAGACACTCACAGGTTTTGTCAAAAGTCTGTGTGAATCAATTTCAGACAAGCACATATACAGCGTCATCTGTCAGCAGGAGCCAGCCGTCTTTCACCATTACTGGAAAAGTGCACAGGCTCAGTAAAAATAAAACACAAATCAACTACTGGATTTGCACAGAAGCTCATCTCAATGTATTTTTACACCTTGTGCATTTCTTTTTTTATTCAGTGCTACTAAATATAACTGTTTCCACACACACAGCTCTGCTAACGTGCTGCTCATGCTACGCTCTTTATACAGACGTGGCTTTCCACTCAGCTGTAGTGTTGTAGGTAGGAAGGTAATTAAACACAGCTTAGAGCAGATATCATTAAAGCACTAGAAGCAAAGATAAATAATGTTTCATTACAAATGAATGTCAAGGATAGTTTTTATTAGCAGTGAGAATATTCCCTCTATGACACTGCTATTCTATTTTTATCCTCCTCTGTTATTCAGGAGCCACTACTTATTTTCATGTGTTTTTTGATAAGTGGGTATCATTTAAACATGCAAACTATTCAAACAGAACTACTGAACATATTTTGCACCCTCAACCACAGACACTGATACCTATTGTCTTGCTTGTTTCACAGCAGGTCTGTAAAACCGAAGAGAAAACTGTAGCGAAGAACAAACACTCGTTCCTTGACCTTGTTCGAACACCAAGAATGAGGAAGCACTCTCTGATTGTCTTTTATCTGTGGTGAGTATAAGCACATGTTTTTTTCAGTCAGAGTCAGACTGAGCACAAGACTGCTCCTGAGGGTTCACGCTTATCATCCACATCCCCACCTCTGCATGTCGGCCTTCAGTCCTGTCTAAGGGGACCTTTTAAACTCTCAACAGGGGCTGAAGAGTCTGTCTGAAACATGGATTTGGGAATGCAATAAGGACAAATTAGTGCTATAAGCTCAATCAAATTTCAAACAACAGAAAAAATGACCATGGGAAAAACAAATGAGTAAGCTTGTCTTGCTTCTAAATACTTGAGTCTTATTCATCCAGGAAAAATGTAACATCTGAACAAAATCTCCATGTAAGACCTATTTGAATTTGAACCCAAAACAAACAAATAAATCAAACTTATTTGATATACTTCATAACATGGCTGAATATTAGCACTTAGCTCATGCTAATGCCAGCTAGCTAATTTAGGTAAATCTATTTCTGGGACATAAAATGAAATTTTGGCTAGCAAAAAAATACTGGGCTTAAAATAGACTTACAGTAGAAAGAGAACAGCTGAAGTAGCAGTCAGGCACCTAAATATTTAAGGTCGAACTGTGAGCTTATCAGCTAACAGTAGTGTTGGCTTGCTAATCTATATGTAATGCACTTTGATAGCATCTCTGGCACATCTTTGCTAACTGATGTCACACAGGTTGCGAAAAACAGCAAGCCACAACTAGCTGGGATGTGCAGGCCATGAACCAAGTCACAGAGGGCTTATCTATAATCAGTGAAACACTCATTAGCTCACTGGGTTAAAACAACATTAAAGCTGGAAAAACCCCTCGAGTAATAAAGCCACACCACACTGTGTGCACAGTTTTACTTTTGGCCCTAAAAAGATATAGGAAGCAGTTTGGAGTTTTGTGCCTCTTCAACATTCCCTGCAGTCTAGAATTTTGCTTTTTGACAGTTTGTTTTTCTGCCTCTAATCTGATTATGAAAAGCTACAGTGGAAGCCTGCGGAACTAGTTTGATTCTACTTACAGTTGAGGTGAAGCATTAAGACTTATATCGTTCCTAAGGGCTAAATGTCCTGTTAAAAATATAAAGGATGTCCTGTCATATCACATTTTTCATGGCTAAGGATGAGTGCCTTTGGTTTTTGCACCACGGAATTCTCAAATGTGAATCCATCAGTGCAATAAGGGGTTTATTCACTGCAGCCCTGCTAAAATATCCATGTTTACAGATAGTTCTTACTGACAGTCAGATGAGAAACAGTTAACCCTGTGTTTTTTTATACATATTGCCCTATCGCACAAGCATCACAGTCATCAAATAGCTTTTATTGATGCATTTCCTATTAATTGAAATGCGGATGTTGCTTTAGTCCCTGTTCCTGTCGAAACACGAGATAGTCATCTGTGCCAGAGCAATAAAGTCTTTGTTTTTGTCACTTCAAGCTTTTTCCATTTGCTGTTTTGATGCTATAATCAGGATCAGCTGACCTTACTCTGCATTTCTTTCATACTGGCCACATATCTGGCGTGGATGGTGATTGCTTAATTGTACCAAACAGTGAATTGTACCAAAGTGGATTTGCAGTGTTACTCCAACTATCCTTAAATCTACTGTGAATCAGTGTGTTGTAAAAATAGTCCAGCAGGCTGATTTTTATAGAACCACGGCTCAAAGTTATGTCAAACCTCTCTGTCTAAAAACTCTTCACTTAGTCCTCCTGCTCAGTGTTTAGAGGCGAACCCCACTTAGTGCTCCTCAGTAACACAGTAAAAATGAACTGAACCGTCACTTATCCCTTGTGATTATCCTAAAGGCTGCAATACAGCAAAGTGCATTACTAATTTAAACCAAATTATACGGAACCTTAAACAGACTTTGATCAGTTAACAGAGTTCATAATCTTTAAAGAGCAATTCTACATTCTTCATGCAGCAACAACCTAATGAGACGTGGTTTTCCTTCCAGTGTTGTGATGTTCAGAGATCAGTCTTGCAGGTTATAAGCAGGTTATGAGAAGGAAAATGCTGTTTACAGTTCCATGAGTTGTTCCACTTTGTTTATGCTTTAGATTCTTTTTCTCGAGTTTTCGAATGGTCAGTAAAGATAAAGCGGTTTAGTTGGCTGTGCTAGGAATTTAGCTGAAGAACTTACATGCTTGCAAGAGAAAAAAACGGGGGTTGAATCAGAATAATACAAAGCGACCAGTGACCTGTCGCCGGTGTCACAAATGACATTTCAGTTTGCTGCCTCTTTCTATTGTCAGATTGTGAGAGGGGAAAAAAGAGAATTCTGGGACTGCATGGCACTTCTTTCCTTAGTATTTAGTAATAATAATAATAATAATAATGGATTGGATTTATATAGCGCTTTTCTAGGCACCCAAAGCGCTTTACAATACCACTATTCATTCACTCTCACATTCATACACTGGTGGAGGCAAGCTACAGTTGTAGCCACAGCTGCCCTGGGGCAGACTGACAGAAGAGAGGCTGCCATATCGCGCCAGTGAGTTGGATCAGTCACTTCTTGGTCGCTTATCTCACTTAGGAGTCTTCCTAAGCAAAACAGACTACTGGAACACACCCAAAGACTGTGTGCACTCCAGGGAGATGAATCATATGGCATACGTGAACTTGATCAGAGAACAAGAGTGAGAAACAAAGGCGCAAATTGAAAAGTCAAAAATCTCCATAAAGATGTAACTGCAAAATAAAAACTAAAATAAGAAGTAACTGAAGGGGCAAACAACAGCTTAGACAAAAAGGAAAAACAGGAACGCACACTAAGGGGAAAAACACTAATGAACAGAACAAGCTAAACTCTCTGTGAGGCTTTGCTGCTCATTACTTAGAAAACCAAGTGAACCAGCTTTGATTTGGGTTTGTTTTACACTATGTAACTTATTTTGGCATCATCCTGTAGGAACTTCAAAGACTAACAGCAGTGGGAATTATCTAATTTTTCCATGAACAACAAATAATACATTCAAAGGTATCAAAGGAATGACATTTGCCATGACATTTCCCTTCAAGCAGAAGCGTTTCTTTCTTTCTTTGCTCCTACATTCTCAGGTTTGTCAATGTCCTCGTGTACTATGGCCTGTCCCTCAACATTTCTGACTTTGGAATGAATATATACCTGACTCAGATGATTTTTGGTCTGGTTGAGATGCCTGCGCGCACAATCACCCTGTTCACCCTGAACCGCTCCCGTAAGATCTCCCAGCTAGCTTTCTTAGCAGTTGGAGGCACTGCCTGTCTGCTCACCATCTTCATCCCCGATGGTATGAACACACGCTCAGGACAGCTTAGCTGGACTGTGCATGATTAACTCTTTGCCCTACTTGTTCTAAAAATGTAGTTTACAGCTTTTCTCGCCATCCTTTTATCTTCTTTTAGATTTGTCTGTCGTCAGAACGGTCTTGGCCATGATTGGAAAGTTTGGAATCACAGCCTCTCTGTCTATTATTTATGTGTATTCTGCTGAGGTGTTCCCCACTGTTATAAGGTGAGTGTTACCCTCCAAATACCCGGGAGTCTTACAACACAAAGAGTTCCTTCACTATCTAAAGCTAAACATGTTCTGGCTAGCAATTTCACTTCAACAGGCTGTGTTATTATCAGAACTGTGGAGTCTTCTAAAGGCAGCTGCTAATGGTGCCACAAAAGCAGTTTGACGAGGCAGTCAGTGATTGTTACCTAATGGTATTTTTATGGAAACACAAAACATTTTGGCAAGTTGTTTCTGGAATAATTTTCCAATATATATATATATATATATATATATATATATATTCAAAGAAATCGGAACATGACTTTTGGTGTTTCTTTGTTAGCTCATCCAAAAATCCAGTTATTCGGCCCATGAAGAGTTCTTTCATTAACTACATCACTATATCAAAGCCTGGGCAAAAGGCTTATCAGGCTTATAGAAAAGCTTCATTAGCCCAAATACTTACCAACAGGTTTTAGATGTATGGCACACCGGATTACTGGTCGAACTGTCTGCAGAGCAGTTTTGAGACTTGTCCCATTATGATTAATGTTGAAATTGTTTACATTTATTTTTTTCGGAAGTGCTAGATTAAATTTAATACAGCAAGGTTTAGGAAAACTTAAAAAAAATAACTCATGATACTTAAAGTGTCTCACTCATCTGACTAACTAGTGTTAGTGTTAGAGTTGGTTTTGCTAACGAAGTTTAGAATGTGGTTAAAACGCTGCAACTTTCCTGTTAAAGGCTTTCCTTTACATCAGGCGTATCAAACATAAGCCCCGGACAGACTTCTATTTGGCTGACAGGATGCTGGAAGAGGAGGATGACAGGAAAAATGTGAAGGAGGACATAGATTATGGACTGCATTTGGGTTATGTTTGATAGCTTTTTTATTTGTGCTAACATATTTCTTTCAGCTATTATATCAGCATTTCTTTATAATGTAGAAAAACTGAGACATACTATTATTAAATAGGATTTAATGTATAGTTGAACATATTTACACTGGCAGGAAGAGACTTTAAGGCCAATAAAGAGTTTAACATCCCTACTTTAGATATATGAAAATCCCACAGGACTGAACCTTATTATAACTAGGGCTGCTCAATTAATCGAATTTTAATCACGATTACGATCTGGGCTTTCAACGATCATTAAAAATGACTGAGCCGATTATTAGCCCCTCCCTCATGCTTTACTCTCGCGCTGCTCCGTGTGGCAAATCGAGCGCACCTCTCTGCATTTCGAACACGTGTCACAACAATTAAGATCAGCGGTCTCCAACCTTTTTTGCGCCACGGACCGGTTTATGCCCGACAATATTTTCATGGACCGGCCTTTAAGGTGTCGCGGATAAATACAACAAAATAAAACTAGTACCGGTACCGAAAAAAAGATTTATTCATAACACACGTGAAAAGACCCAGGAAAACCGAGTAAATGATAAAAACGATAACAAAATAACGCTAAAAACCCTGAAAACCATACATTTCACACCTGAGCCTCAACTCTTGCGGCCCCGGTACCAAACGACTCACGGACCGGTACCGGTCCGAGGCCCGGGGGTTGGGGACCGCTGATTAGGGATGGGTATCGTTTTATCCGATACCGGTGCCAAACCGGTACTTTTGAAACGGTGCCGGTGCTTAAACGGTGCTCAAACCGGTGCTTAAAGAATGGAGAACACAAAATTGGTCCAAAAACCTCTCATGTTCAGCTGTTTTTTTTGTAAAAAGATAACAATGTTAGCCTTTTCTGCAGCTATAGGGCATATATGATATCACTCTTGGCTGGAAGCAGTGCTTAAACAATGGAAAAAACACAAGCTTTGTCCAAAAACCTCTCATGTTTAGCTGTTTCCCTCTTTTTCTTTGGTCCTTTTAGCCTTTTTGGCCAGGGTGAAGGGAGTATCTGCCATCAAACAAGAAGACAGCCGCATGTAGCTAAGATGATGTTTGCTAGTTCACCTTACATGCATGAATGTAATAACGTGGTTAGCCTACTCAACGTAAATTACACACGAACAACATTAAGCTACTCGCGCAGAGAAGAACGGCTGCTGCTGCATCATCATCCTCATCATTTCTGCTACACTGGCAAGGCTAGTGGCCAGGACTCTCCTCTTCGGGTTTTTGGGGGATGTTGCTAACTCCGGGTCCGATAACAGGCACCACACCCGCAGTAGATGTGCACGGTGTGAGGTCTCGCAGCAAGCTATCAAATACGGCGCATTTCTCGGCTTTTAAAAAAAACACTATGCGTCGCCAGGTGTTTCGTCGGATTTGAGGTGTTACCTCCTTTGACAGTATCACAGTATCAGCTTAAAGCACTTGTTGCAGGCTGCTGAGTTTGCATATTTTGCTGTGAAGTACAGCCAGACTTTGACCGCTTCGCCTTGGGCATTTTTAATCTGTAGCTCTGCTCTAAAAGAACGTACGTACCTGGACCCACCTACTATCCTCGGAAACGTAAAATGATTGGCTAGAATCTAAAGTGTATCACAGCTCAGGGAAAAAAAAGCACCGAAATAAAGCACCGAAATGTGCGCTGCTTTTCGGTCTGGTTACTACCGTTTATGTCAGAACCGGTGCCATAATTGCACCGGATACCGGTACCCATCCCTACCGCTGATTAAGAGGACCCGAGGGAAGCTCGGAAAGCTAAACAGAAGTTATTTGGAGAGGAGAGTGACTGCCGTTGGTTGAAAAGAGAGGTAAAAAAACTTCAGTGGTGTGGAATCATTATGGGTTCGCAGAGTCGAGACGTGGATCAAGTAGACACAGTGTGTAAACTTTGCTACGGTGTCGTAGCTGCACCACAGAGCAACACTGCAAAGTTCACTAAACATAGATGTTTATATTTTTCATTTATTTCTTATATTGCAAACATTTAAACTGTTATCAGTATTTGCACACTATTTTATATTATTTTTTGACAATCTTTAAAGTCATTATTCAACACATTGTTATTGTTAAATAAATATCGTCAAATAATCGAGATCTCAATTTCAGTGAAAATAATCGTGATTATCATTTTTGCCATAATCGAGCAGCCCTAATTATAACCCAAAACCGACCTCCCTAACCCTATATAGGTGTCTGGTGATCTGGTGAATTTAAGCACTTATAGATTTACCTTGTTGCCATAAATACCAACTGGAATTATTGAGATATCATTAAAATAATGTCTTTATGATTATTGCTGGCTGTATCTTAATCCTGAGAATGCTGTTGCCGTGTATTACAAACATGTGTTCATTCTAATGCATAAGCAAATCACTATATCTACATTAAATTGCAAGAATCCAGCTTTGTTCCATTTACTAAGATGGATTCATGCATGATTTACATTACATGTTTGTTATTAAGAGTGTTCACAGATAAGAAAGGTGGAATAGTGTAAGTGAAAATATAAGGTATACATTACTATCTATAAATACAGAGTGAAAGTGAGAGCAAGAAAGCAATAGCTGTAATGGAAATTAAGTGCAGAAACGACCCCCCCACAGAAAAGACAAATGCCATAAAGACATTGTCTGATAAGAAATCATTAACCAACAATGGCACTCAGAGAGTGCAAACCTCTGTCAAGGCAGCTCTCTCTTGGTACAGTACTTACTTTTAAGGGAAATTATTTCTGGATGCAAACTATAATGTGATATTTAGAATCCCCACACACTAGTATTTGTTTCCTAAATGTTACCAATACAAAAAAGGCAGGAGAATTTACATTTTTAAAGATAAAAGATATTTCATCAAAGTTTGACCTAATTTGACCTTGGAGAAGAGGTCAGAGGTCCAAAGTAATGCAATATTTAGTATATATCATCCCTTTATGCTTAACTGTTGTCAGTGCAAACAATGGTGGTAAGAAGCATAGTTTTAAATAGCACTATTATCACTTTGAATTTCAGGTCACTCTATTGACCTTGAAGGATATGCTGACAATACATACATACATACATAGTTTCTAAGGTATGAGTCCTTTTTTCTCTCCAATAAATCATCATGTTGACCTTGAAGACGTCAGTGGATGTAAACCACATCTTGATGGATTATTCACATGACCCAACTCCACACACCCAATAGATTCCATCAGAATTTATTCAAAACTTTATGGCATGTAGACAGAGATCACATTGATATCCATAATAAGCACCTGTAACCGGGCCCTTTTATTCATTGTATTTTTCAGACAAAATGGGATTGGTATAGGCTCTATGTGTGCTCGCACTGGTGGCGTCCTGGCTCCCATGATGTACCTTCTGAGGGGGGTCAGTCCTCACGCTCCCATGGTTCTGTGTGGCCTCTGCCCCCTGCTGGGTTCAGCCCTCACAATGCTACTTCCTGAGACGGCCAACAGGCCGCTGCCTGATAGCATTGAAGACGTTGAGGGATCCAATCACAGGTTTGACTTAACTGTTGACTTAACCTGAGCAAGATCATCATAGGTGCTGATCCTAACCCTATATTTTGAAGAAAGGCAAAATGTTCATTTTTAAATAATGAAAATTGTTGCTGATCTGTGTCACTTTGATTGCCAAAGCTTAGGGGAAGAGTTTGATGAGAAAATGTATATTCACATAGCCTAGGAGTAAGGTTAGGATCATCTCTGAAGCCAGTAACACAAGCAAAATAAAAGAGAACTGAGAATTGGTTGGTCTCAGACAATTTCATCTTGCTTTTGGTTAGAGATGCAAAATAAGAGTGCAATGTAAGTAAATGTAATCAAATACTTGCTGCACCAAGGAGGCCACAGTGTTGCCTGGAGGCACATCAAGAAGCAGCACTTGCATCTTTTTTGTGAGCAATGAAATCATGGGGAAGAAAAAGAGAACTAAATATGATGGTATAGATCTTTCTTTGATCAATAAATGTGCGTAAATGTACATACCAGTACGTACATTTGCTCGGCCACCAGAACTTTTACTTCCAGGAAGTTAGAAAAGAAAAGTGGCTTTATATATATATATATATATATATATATATATATATATTAGGGGTGCAACGATACACAAAATTCACGGTTCGGTTCGGTTCGATTCTTTGGTGTCACGGTTCGATATTTTTTCGATACAAAAAAAATGTTCATGCCTTTTTAATTTGTCATTTATTAAAATTATAAATATATATTTTAACTCAAAAGTACAGTTTTTAAATTTAATGTTGCTGAAACAAAAGTAATTAAAAAATATATATATATCTCAGGGCTCTCAAAATTTCAAAATCCCTGGTAGCCCTTCGGGCAGGGACTCTTCAGTTTTTGGTAGCCCAAAATAAATGTAAGTAGCCCGAATTAAAAAAGAGAGCAATTTTTTGATTGATGTTTTGTTTCCTTTACAATATTATACATTAAAGTATAATATTGTAAAGGAAACAAAACATTAATCAAAAAATAGTTGAAACACAAATTACAACATTGTATAAAAATGACAATCATCAACTCAAACACTTGGTTCTAATTGAACAGAAATTTCTATGAACTTGTAAGAACTGTGTAGAACATGAATCAGTCTGTGTCAGATCCTGAATTTGAAATTTCCACTGAAGTCACAGGTAAGAGACAAGTGGAACCAAGATCTAGGCCATTTGCTTTTTGAAGTTTGCAAAGACTGCTAAATTTTGCCAGTGGTAGTTCACTCTTTGCAACATAGTACGCTGTTCTAAACAGATTTTTCAGGTTTATTTTTAGTATGTTATTTGCAATTGGTGTTTGTTCTGGGAAAGATATTGCAGACTGAGCAATAATGCATTTCTTGCATTTCTCATGGCTTCTAATGGGGGCCTTTTTTAAAATGACTGGTCCCAGTAACAAAGGCGCTTGTCGACTCAGAAATCGAGAGAAAACCAACAACACACCCGGCAGAACATTATGTTATTTACACTGGTGCACATAAGTGGTCCGCAGGTGCGCATTCGCTGTCAAAATAAAAGACGCGCACCAGATAAGAAGTTGCAACGCGCGTTTGCGTCCATATAAAAAGCACTGTTTTTGTCCGCTAGAGTGGGATTTTCACGGCACATTCTGCACCACATCTCCGTGCGTTCATCATTTGTTTGAAGCAGAGGCGGAGCCAGACATTTGAAACACCCGGGGCTTAGCCCTAAAGGGTAGTATGCATGTGGGATTTTTTTTTTTTGGGGGGGGTGGGGTTAGAAATGACTGAAAGATTAATTGGCTCTGTTTTGAGTTTTGTTCAAAAAAGAATGACTTCATATAGGGAAATATATATATCACACATGCAGGACACCTTAAACTAGTTTTTTAATTAAGCAGCAAGACAGAACGAAGTCGGGGCTGTATCAAGACACAGGGACTAAACCCCAATTCAACCAGACGCAGAACTGATCCAGAATTAAAACAGGACTACAACAGTTCAAAATCAGGACTACTGAGGACTTAACCAAGACATAACCACAATCAGCACTAGATGATAGTAGCACTAAAAATCATCATAGACCTGCACTACACTTATTTATTTAATTCTACCAAAGTACAATATTTAGATTGAGAAAAGTTTATATAATTATTTTGGCCTTGTTGTGCAAACAAGCCTGCATAACTTAATAAATATAGAATTTGAAAAATAACAAACCTAAAAAGAAACACTAGGTACGAGATACATGAGGACCTATGATACGGTGATACTTTTGGCAAACGACCATTTGACTAACATGTGTCTCACCTGCTCTTGTTCATCTCTGTTCTGTCCTCATTCTCCTCTCTCTCCCTCTCTGCTCCTCTCTCTTTGTGCTGACAATCATAAAATATACAGTTGAAACCAGATATTTACAAACTCTTCAGATCAAAACAAACACTTTTTTAATTGTAACATCAAATCAGACTAAATGTTTATTTTTTTAGATTGATAAATATAAAAAACATATTTGTTAACTTTAAGACTAAAGAGAGAAACTATCTGTATTTCTTAATTGTAAATGGCACCAAATTGTATTCAAACTGAGCCACACTTATGGAGCTCCACAGTTCTGTTTCTGGTGTTTGGTTGATATCTCTTGATTTTCCCATGTCACAGAAACAGGCTCTGTGTTTTGCCTTATATGCATCCACAGGTGTGCCACCAGTTTACTCACATGGACTCTACTAACCTATCAGAAGCTTCTTCAGCTCAGAATGGAATCGTCTGGAGTTTTCTTATTAATTAACAAACTTAGTGTACATGTACTCCTAAATTTGATGAAAGTGATAAAAAATAGAAGCTCTGTCTCTCTTTATTCTGACATTTAACTAATTCAAAAGATATTTCAATATTTATCTAAAAAAAAGTTTACTCTAAATTGATGTTGTACAGTAAAAATGTTTTGTTTTCTCCCTAAAGTGTAAATATCTGTTTACAAATGTGAATATCCTGCTGCGTACTGAAATCCCTCTTGTTTTGCATAGAAATATACTGAACAACATACAAAGCATAATATATAAAATAACATTTACCTGAGTTTTTTCTTTGAAAGAACCCTCTAATGTCCATTCTTATATTTCAGTACATAACTGAAACCGATTTAGTCGGGGAGGGTAAGAACTGAAAATATGAAATAAACACACGTAAGCTAAGACTCTAAAAAATAGCATTTGTTCGGCTTTTCATTTCGCCATTTGTTGATTCACTTGAAGAGCAAGTAAAATAATATTGGTCAAGTGATCAGTTTGATATCAATCTTTCGTGATTCACCGTCATATTTACATTATTTGTACGGTACGAATGATTTGCTTTGGTACCTGGTCAAACTTAAGCTCTCCTTAGTATGGCTGGCTCTGTCTCTCCAACAGCGCACTAACAGGTAGCAGCTGCCCCGCCCCCTCGCTCAGTCGCTTAGTGCCTGAGCTCGGATCATACCAATATCAGGGGGGGATTCACGCACAGTCGTAAATTCCCACAGTGTGCACTATGTTCTTCGAATATTGTGTGTACTTTTTGTTTTATACAGTTGTCAGCCAGGCATCTAACTATGAAAAAATTACACTCCAAAAGACCCCGGGCTTCTGACAAAACAACCCGGGCTTAAGCCCAGTAAGCCACCCCCACGCTCCGCCCCTGGTTTGAAGCCAGCTCACCTCCTGCAACCACTTTTCCGAGAATACGTGCTTCTTTTGTGGTTCGGACTCCTTCTGACATTTCTTTGGAGGTAGAGGAACACCAAAGTAATTGCTTAAAGGAGCTTCTTCGACATCTTTAAGAGTTTTAAAAAAATGTCTGTCCTCCTCCAGAAAATCTTATGTATGCAAACACGCGTTGCAACTTCATATCTTGTGCGCGTTTATTTATTTATTTATTTTTCTTTGACAGCGAATGCGCACCTGCAGACCACTTATGTGCAGCCCTGGTTATTTAGCTCGTCATATTGCAGCCACAGAGATTCTTTTGTCCATGAAACCATAAAGCTGCACTTTCTTTTTGCCTTATAGTCTGATTTGTCATAACTTTTCCGTTTTGTGGTAAGCTTTTCTTTGGCTGTCACTTCTTCACCCTGACCTGTCTTATTTGGCTCAGCAGAACTAAAATATATATCCTGCTGCTTTTACACACACACACATAACCGTCAGCGATTCTCTGCGTGATCAACCTCTCATATGTTTAAGCTTGCTGCGGGAAATTTTACTTGTCATGTTTGCATAGTAAGCTAACGATTGATAAGACGATGTCAGAGGAATTGGTGCGCAAATTATCATCACTCAGTGCTGTCGCTCTCTATACACAGTTCGCGCGATTGCAAAGTGAAAGCAAAAAACAAGCGCAAATTCAAACGCGATTTCAATATGTCACATATTGACAGTGGCTCACCGATGCCAATGACATAATTACCCAGCTACATTTCTGAAAGAATGCAAAAGCATTGACATATATTTTTCCTTCCTACAATAGGCCGACGGGCAGGGCAGAGATAGATTTTGGTAGCCCGACTGGAAAAATCGCTAGCCCCCGGGACGTCGGGCTAGCTTATTTTGCAAGCCCTGTATCTGATTGAGGAATCACTCATCTTTGGAAAAGAGAGTTTATTACAGAGAAATGGCTCTTTCCAAAATAAAAGCTATACTATACGCTTCTTCTGGGCTATATTTTCAGCAGCATATTGTAGCGGTCAGGGCTGTTCGGGGTTCTGTTTGTACAGTTATGTTTTGTTTATGTTGCCATAGTGACGGGTGACGCCCTCTCGCTGCCACGGTGTGTCCTTCCGGGGTCAGAGGGCGCCTTGTGTGTTGTTGTTGTTGTTGTTGCTGTGCGGTTTCCGCGCTGAGCAGTTAGCTAGCGGCAGTGTTCTTCTGCAGATGTCAATAAACGGCTGTGCTCCCTGGCTAGCTCACGGGAAGCAAGACCAAACGACACCTCGGTCTCCTCGTTGTCTGAGCTCGCCACATTGGTGTCAGAAGTGGGATGATGGTGGCACCCCATGTTCTGACCCGAATGACTTTTCCCCCGCTGGTCGTGACCGGCCGGTACGCCAAAAGAAGGCACCTGGACATTTGCAGGACTTTGTGTGGGGCAATGGGGTCGTCAGGGACGACTGACCCCTTAGGTGCGGGGGCTATGTAGCGGGTCAGGGCTGTTCGGGGTTCTGTTTGTACAGTTATGTTTTGTTTATGTTGCCATAGTGACGGGTGATGCCCTCTCGCTGCCACGGTGTGTCCTTCCGGGGTCAGAGGGCGCCTTGTGTGTTGCTGTTGCTGTGCGGTTGCTGCGCTGAGCAGTTAGCTAGCGGCAGTGTTCTTCTGCAGATGTCAATAAACGGCTGTGCTCCCTGGCTAGCTCACGGGAAGCAAGACCAAACGACACCTCAGTCTCCTCCTTGTCTGAGCTCGCCACAATATTAAACATATCAGGTCCCCATAAGGAGAATCATGTGCTAACGGCTGTCTAAATGACTCGGCTAAAGTTAGTAGCATGCTTGTTGTTTTTGTCTGCTTCCACTTGTCTTTGCACTAGGATGATGTCGGCGTAAATGTGCAGTCATATTTGTTGTGTTCCCACTAGTGCTGTCAGCGTTAATCTCGTTGAAATGACGTTAACGCCACAACACGGAAAATCTCCGTTAACGAGCTACCCCTGCGTGGGGCTAGACAGCCAACACATTAACGAGCTAACTGCACTAACACACTAGTTCCCACCCATGTAATTGAGCATTGCGTGGCACATCCAACATACTGTTTTACTTTAGTCCATGACACGCTTACCTTCAGGGTCATACGTCACATGAAAACCAAAATAATTCCAAACGCCAGATTTGAATGAGGGTGGGGGAGGTTCAATTTGCCATGTTGCAAGGAGAGCTTAACTTCTGTCTCGCTAGCTTGCCCTGCGCTCTTCCTTCTGACTATGCTGTCTGTGTTGAATGGATCTACGCTGGACAGTGCAGCCTAGGCGGAGTAGTCGAACGCAGATTCACTGAGCGCTCAACACAGACAGCATCGTCAGAAGGAAAGTTGATAAAATAAATTACAAATTTTGTATTGTTCATACATATGCGTACCGAACCGAAAGCACTGTATGGAACGGTTCAATATCGATACCAGTATCGTTGCACCCCTAATATATATATTATCCTATCCAAGCTCAGGTCTTCTACCAGAGCCCTGGGAGCTTGTGCCTTTAGATGTTGAAGGAAACTGTACTCAATGACACGTTGACTTTCTTTGTGATTTCTCTGTAGGAAAGTTGGAACCCCTGTAGGAATTAGTAGAATCAATCTCCATTGCTTCAGAACAGTTTTAAATTATTAACCCATGTTGTTTTACCAGAAAACACCCTTTTTGTTTAATTCTGAAATGTCAGGTAATTCTATTAAAATTGTTTTTTTTTAAAAAGCAGCAATACCACCAGCAGTATCAAGGAGTCCATTACTTTCTTCCTCTTGCAGGGTCCATATGTGCCTGTAGATCTGAGGGCATCTTCTCCACAATTCCATGAAAACCAGCGATTTTTTTTATGACCTTCTAAAAAGTGCCCTCTTTTTCCTTTATTAGTGAGGAGGACAGCTGTCTTAAGCCAGCCATCTTCAATACTTCTATGAAGAACATCAACATCTGCAACACCAGTATGGACTGAAACACAACCACAGACATTCTGTGTGTTTTCTATGACTGGTCTAGTCTATGCTTCCAGTGGAAGTCATGATGAGACTTAGGTCCTGTAAGTCACCCTAACTCTGAAGATTTATATCACAATTTTTATTTCATTTGTTTTCAAATACATTTCTAGGTCAGTGTGTTATATTCGATTTTTTTTTTGTTGTTTTGATTTGGTCTCATCAAGTGTTATACATTGTAAAGGTTTATTCTGAAATCCATTTGGAGTCCTTAACAAGACACTGGTGCCATGGCAGATGCACTCAATGAAAGATTTGAACAGTCACAGCACCTGTTTGCTACATTAAAGCATACCTGAATATTTCTGCTAAGGTTTTTTGAACATACTTTCATATTACATGAGTGTGACTGTGACCACATACTGCTTGGAACATGCTATTGAGAGATATATGGCTTTGGACTTACAGTCTAGAAACTATTTACACTGCTTCACTTGTTCCACATTTTGTCATGTCACATCCTTATTCCAAAATGGATTAAATTAATTAATCACAAAAGCAAAGGGACAAATTGAAGTTTGCTTCAAATTCTTGCAAATTTATTAAAAGTAAAAAAATAAATAAATAAAACATGTCAATAGGTATCCAGCTTGGTACTTTATTGAAGCACCTTTGGCAGCAGTTACATCCTCAAGTCTTTTTGAGTATGATGCTACAAGCTTGGCGCAGCTTTTTTGAGCAGTTTCTCCAATTCTTCTATGCAGAACCTCCATCTAGTAAACTGGGGAGTTTCTCTGCACAATGTTTTCCTCCGGACATAATGTTTGGCTTTTAGTTCAATCCTTGTTTCAGCAGACCAGAGAATTTTGTTTCCAGTGGTCTGATTTAGCAAACTCAAAGTAGGCTGTCATTTGCATTTTGCTAAGGAGTGGCACAGGTCTTTCAGGTCTCCATAGGTTTAACTTTGTCATTACAGGGTATTGTGTGTAGAAGTCTGAGGTGAAAAACGAGTTTGATCCATTTTGGAATAAAACTTTAAAATTACAAATGTGGAACAAGAGGAGCACAGGAGAACAGGATGCACAGGATGCACAGTAAAACTGCATTAATGTATTATGGTTTTTTGTTTGGTTACGTTGTGGCAGCTCAGCAAGGTGTGAATGCAACGCTAACATGGCATTACCTCCAAAACTGTTAGCAAACAGTTGCTAGTTTATGCTGATATAATGTAATATTGGCATTGTTAGCACATTAACATAAGCAATTAATTACATCGGCTTGATGAATGCCCAATATCCATAAAGAGACTTAAAGACACTGTAGAGCAGGGGTGTCAAACTCAAATACACAGTGGGCCAAAATTCAAAACTGGAACAAAGTTGCGGGCTAACATTAATATTTATTGGAAAAAAAAATCTTCCTCCAGATATAAGAATGAATCTTTTCTTATGGACTCAAACAAGTTTTGATGAAAAACTGAATATGGAACAAGCAAAGCTTAATACTAAACAATATATATATTAGCTGTATAATACCAGTAGGCTAGCTCTGATAGTAATTTGGTATGGCTTCACGGGCCAAATGTAATTAGGGCCAGAGTTTGACACCTATGCTGTAGAGCATGGATGGGCTATGAAATACAATGAATTCATGGGTTTATCTCTATAAGTGGTCTGTTTCTGGTCTGGTGTTTGGTCTGCAGTTTTAATTATTGCTGCGTACATACACAGGCATGTACGTAAGCTTACTTTAACATTGTTTTGTCTTAGTGAAGTGAATGCTACAGTATGTGGTGAATTTTTTGAACAGTGTTCTAACAGTCTTTTATAAGCAGTTTGCACAAAGCCAGTTTCATTTAAAAACAAAAATCCTCATTTGCTAAGGAAGAAGTAGTGCTAGTCTATGGTCAGTGTCTTCATAGAATAATGGTGTGGGAAATGTGGGAATGGGTGATGTTAAACTGCACTCATGTTTACAGTAAGAAGCAGCAGCAGCTGTGTTTGAGGAAACGCTGACACTTACTGGTGAACAGTGAGTGTCACATTGGTTCTGACAGCTTAGTGACAAATACTTGAAACACAATATTCAAACATTGAAATCTTTTGTAAGGCTCTTACATGCATTTATATACAGCTGCATTGTTTTTGTGTATTTTTGTATTGTTTCGACTTTGCAGAAGAGAAGTCTGAATGAAGCTGTTATGTTTTTTACTGTCTTTCTTTGTACAATAAACGTTTGTTTGGGGAATTTATTCTGTGAAAACTCATCAGTCATTAGTAAGAAGTGGAACAAATCATGTAGGAGAACTAGCAGAAAAGGTTAGAAATGAACCCTTGGCTAATGGTTTGACACATAAGACTTTCAGAGTGTTGCTGGAAGCTGCCATCAAAGAATGATTAAGATTGAAAACAACAGCAACAACAACAATTTTTGCCAAAAAATATGCTCACGTAGAAACCTGTCAAACAGATTCAGTGACTACTCTTGAATGAGAAAGTGAGAGTGAATGGTTGTCTGTCTCTGTGTGTTGGCCCTGCGACAGACTGGCGACCTGTCCAGGGTGTACCCCGCCTCTCGCCCCATGACAGCTGTGATAGGCTCCAGCGCCCCCTGCGACCCTGAAAAGGATAAGCGGAAGCGAATGGATGGATGGATGGATGGATAATAAGGGAGACTAAGACTTTAAAATCTATCAATATTTTCTTCTGCTTCTTTCTTGCTATTACTTGGAGGAACATGGGGTTCATTCATGCAACATGTGTATTTTATACAATTTCAAATATCTGCTGTGAAAACCATCTATGAAGTAGATATAAATAGAGATCTATAAAGAACATCCAGAAAATAAGAGTGTTTTTAGGCCTTTTTTTATCACTGGGAGAAAGATTTGACTTCTTGTTTAAAGAGGCCTGCTTTTCCATTGGAAATTAGGAAAAATGACTAAAATAAAAATAAAAACTAGATCAAAAATAAAGGTGCAGCTGTGTGGCTGGTAGGATAGGCTAGAGTCATTAAGAGGCCAGATAACATAAGTATATATCATTGTATTAATATTATATTAATTTTTAAAAAGAAATAAGTGAAAATCTAGAAATAAGAAAAATAATCAACTAAACCCAAATCAAAACCTAATAGCTGGGGTTTAGACCATGGCCATAACTAGCTGAGAAGTCAAATAAGTAATTAAGAAGTAAAATAAAACCAGTTGACAGTAGAAGCCTTGTAGCTTACCTACCACCAGAGGGCGCAGTGATGCAGTCAATTAAGCTGGTGTTTCTTTTACATTACATACATCAATATTAAAGGAGAATATTGATTGAAACCAATAAATATTTTTTTAAATAATTACTTAAGGCTTTTTGTGTGTGTGAGAAGCCCAGACCTCCCTCTCCCCAGCCACCTCCTCCAGCTTGTCTGGGGGAACACCAAGGCGTTCCCATTCTAGCCAAGAGATATAATCTCTCCAGCGTGTCCTGGACCAACCCTCTGATTAGCAGCTTACCTGCTCTACCTTCTAAGATACAGCTACAGGTTCAATTAACCTGTTAACATGAAAGAAAACACATATTGTTATATGTTGCAGTGTACAGCATCATTGTATGAGGTGTGAAGGATTAACTGTATCTATCCTTGTAGGAGCAGAATTAAATGAGTATGTTACATAAAGTGTTCCACAAACGGCCCAGTAAGTGACGTTATAGTTACATTATCCCTGGCCTAAACACATGTGTACAATAATTAGAATACCATAGTCACTACTGCAGATTCTTACATAGTTTACAGAAAAATAAATCTACTTTTGTTTTTAGTACAGAAAACACTTTCACAATTAAAAAATATTCTGACCACTCTGATGAAGCAGCCTCATGTGTAACAAATTATTTAAGAGTAAAGCTCAAACTGTGTTATACATCAGCTGTCTTTAGTCTGTGCAGAACTAACTGATAGTTATGAACAAGTTTTGCGTGTGCACAACCCTTAGTATGTTAGCTGTTTATTGTCCGCTCACCTTTTTTTTTACTATGTGTTCATACATCACTCTGCATTTAAACATTAGTTATTATTAATCTCCCTCTCTCACTCGTCCACAACATGTCTTTGTCCTGTCTTTCGCCCCTCACCCTCACCCAGTTAGGCAGATGGCTGCATCTCACTGAGCCCAGTTCAGCAGGTTCACAGCAAAATCTCCAGTGTTAAATTAACACTAGAGCGTGTCTATATGGGTCCACACCTCTGAGTGTTAAATACAACACTGTTGAGTGTTATATTAACACTTTTGACAGTGTTATATGTTTAAAAGTAACCTGGTCAGTTTTGAAGATTAACAATGGCTAACACTGAGCAGTGCTGAGTTTCTAACACTGGATTATTTCTAACATTTTGAGTTATTTTCCAGTGTTAGAAACTCAGCACTGCTCAGTGTTAGCCATTGTTAATCTTCAAAACTGACTAGGTTACTTTTAAACATATAACACTGTCAAAAGTGTTAATTTAACACTCAACAGTGTTGTATTTAACACTCAGAGGAGTGGACCCATATAGACACTCTCTAGTGTTAATTTAACACTGGAGATTTTGCTGTGTTTCTTTCTGTTAAAAGGGTGATTTTTCCTTCAAATTGAAAAAAAACAAACTTGCTCATAGGGGGTCATCTGCTTGCTAGAGTTTTCTCTGTATTATTGTGGGGTCTTTACCTTTCAATATAAAGCATCTATTGATTTGGCACTATATGAATAAAATTGAATTGAAATTGAATTGATCTGAAATTATTAAATGTTCTTTCCGTGGGAGAGTTGCAGTCACTACATGTGTTTGGTGAGCTTCATATCCACAGTGAGTGATGTTGCAGAAGTTGTGAAAAAAGTTGTTTCCTACTGTATTTAAAGGCTAGACGACATCTATTCAGTGAGAGAGAAAGCACAAAAGCATCCTCCATGCTATAGCTCGTGAAGCACTCCATTGTCTATACCAGGATCCCGTGCCAGTGCTGAGATAGTGAGGCCTGCAGCTGTGCCAGTGTAGCAGAACTCCTCTTTTCCCCAGTAGTATTCCATAACTACTGCGTTTCTATTAGACACATAAATGCTCTTTTCCATAAGTAAAGCATTCATGTTTCTGGGCCTTTGTGAAAGATGAGGACAGAGCAGATGAGGGTTCCAGGAGTGTTTGGGTCAGGACAACACCCAATTAATAATATCAACAAACAAGCAGGCCAAGCCTAACCAGCTAGCTGTAACTTATTTATGATGCTTGAATCTAGCCACGGTTAATCTGCAATGATGCTGGGAAGGGGTGAACTAGGGGTGATTAGTATGTACTAATGTCTACAATACTACACTTGTGTATATTAGCATGAACTGATGCAGCTGGAGCATTATAATGCTAGGGTATTGACAGATAAAGTTGTTGTAATATGACCCGACCATACTGGATTTTGGTGATTGTACATCATGTATAGTCAATGTAGTGTCACAAACATGTTAGGTGTGGTTTATTATCTGAACTAGTGACATTGTAATGCAGTCATAAACAATTGTGACATGACATACTTTTATGATGTTATCAAGACCCCAAAAGTGAGACCGCTGAACTCAACATGCCATTTACTCTAGTCCCCTTGCTAAGATAGGTGACGAGCAGACAGACAAAGGTTCCTTGATGTATGGGATGTCAGGGCTGCTTACATAGAAGTATGTAAGTAAAGCTCAGTGTGTTACTCCATCCTGCCAAACATGAACAGCTGTAGGATATAAGTTGAAAGGAGCTGGCAGAGGGTAGAGTGGCTGTCATCACTGACACATCAGCCTTAAGACATCAGACATCAACTGGAAAGCAGAAACCTAAATAAGCAAAGGGTATAGAGCAAGACTAGACCACTGTCCTGATTCCACAGTTAGCCTGTGTCACTGCATTCCCATTTTTATCCACCCTGTTTGTAGAAAGGTCTACAGAATGTATTTTTTAGTGCAGTTTTCATCCTGGTGTGGAACACTTAACTATTTCTTCATCGTCTTGAGGACATCTAAAGGTGTGTGACTAGTCTAGATATGCTATGTATCCCTTGGTGCAGTTTGGGAGAAGGGTGCTCTGAGATTGTGCATCATCAGGGTTGTTGTTATAGGCAATTTGGTCCCTATATATTCATATCAAGAGCACCACACACGTTCCTAACCGGCACTAGACTATGCCAGAGCTTGCTCTTTGTCACAGTTCTATTAATAACAGATTACCTATACAAAGCAAGTGGAAGGTTTCTGGTTTGGTGGCCTATTGGTCTCATCTTTGCTTTTTGCAGATGATGGGTCCCTGCTGGCTTTGTTTAGCGCTGACCTCCATCTGAAACTGCGACTGGGGCTGTTTGTACCTAGGTGCAAAGCAGCAAGGACAAGCATTAGCACCTCCATGTGTGAGGCCACGGTGCTCAGCAGGGGAAAAAAATGAAATGGCCTCTTTGAGGAGACTCCTTTCTCTGCTGATAAGCACTAGAGGAGGTTTGGCATAGAATAAGTAGTAAAAATTGGAAGGATTCTACCACCTGACAAAAAATTAGGCGTTTTTAAGAACTGGCTATGTATAACATCACTGACTCATGGCGATCTATGAGTATCTGACCTACCCTTTCAACATTTTCAAAGAAGCATGGATGGCAGTGGGTCCGTTTCATTTGTTGTTCCAGTAAGTCAGCCCAGTGAGCTACAATATCAGCAGATATTATAGCATATAGGTTAAATAAAGATAGGGATATTACACAGAATAAAGAACTAATCTCATTAGCTTTTCATGCTAATTTAGTCAAAATATAAGTAAATACAACTGAATAACTGTTTTTAATGTCGCTATACCCATGGAAGATATTTCTACTGTTACATTTTAGCAAATATTTATATTATTTTGTTTTCAAAAGAAGAAGCAACTAAAGGAATAATAATATTACAAAAAAAAACTGTGATAAAAAGTGCTGCTCCATGTGCAGACAAAAGATGGCGCCTCAACAATATAACAAAACAAACAAACCTCCACAGCATCCCAAACAGCTATGTGTCTCTTCTTTTGTAAAGTCAAACACTTCATGGCAGGTCATTCACCTAGCACTTTATTATATAAAAATCGATTTTTATTTTAAATTTTAACAACAAAGGCCCCACATTATTTCACTGTCTCTAACTATTCCCAAATGTATTTTATTTTTGCCTTATTGAGCTTTAACATTCTAATAAAAGACTGTAATTCAATAACTTTGGTGTAAACAAAATTTTTCTCGAAGTGTGTCACGATGAAATGTTCGTCGAAGAAATCTATATACGGACAGTTCCCTGTTCCGCCTCCAAAACCTTTCCTCTCCTCTGATTGGAAGGACGTCCTATCAGTCAAACCGCCGGGTTCGGAATGTGCCCTTCGAAGCTTCTTAAAAAATACGGAATTTTAACGATCGATTATTCAAACGCCACAATAAGAACACCAAGGTATTAAACAAGTACGAAACAAACGTGACAAGCTTCACAAATTAGACCAGCGTTTAGTCAGTGTTTTTTTTTTCTTTGAAAAATAACCAACGGTCATCTACTACTCCAGAAACAACATTAAATGAATTTGCAAACACATTCATCACCGTAACTTTTTATGTCTTACGTCCTGTGAGTGTAGCACTAAACAGAAGATATTTAGAATGTCACGGAGTTTCTTTCTTTCTTTCCCCCCCGTTCTACCATACAAATGATCCATGTAGTCTTCTTTCCCCTAGTTGGTCTGTGCCGACAATATCCGACGGCTCGTGAAGGCATCAGCCGTTTCATTGTGGCCCTGCAGAGCCAACGCCATCACACTGAAGCGGCTACGGCGAGCAGGACGGCGACAGCAGGGCCACCATAGCAGTGCAGTCTTTTATTACTGTCATATTATTTTATTATAACGACCATGGAATATAGTGCCGCGGACTATTAGACGTCTCTGAACTGGTAAGTTACACCGTTTTTTCGTTTCGCTCATCATTCTCGCTCTTGCTTCCCAAACCGATTGAATTACTTTGATTTTTTTGCTTTTCCCCAGGTGATATTATTATTGACGTTTTGGAACGTAAACGTGCTTAGCCCGTTCGCTAAGCTCCACCGCTCAGTTTGTATAGAAAGGCTAAGGTGAGGCTGTTTGAATGTGATAACCGATTTATATATGGTAGAATAAATATACACACATCCAGTATGTACAAGTGGGATGAAGAAACAGCACCCGAAGCTAATTAAACAAGTAGGTTATCCACAGTCACCGATGGAAACCGAGCCTCTGACATGCAGGGGGCTTCAAAGCATCTTGACGCATTCGTTTTTGATTCACTCCAGCTCGCTTGTTTACCATTCCCCCCTCCCCTTTTCTCCCATCCTCAGCAGCAGCAGCCTCTCCTCTCCATTGATGCTCAGTGAAGTCAGATGAAGGACATAACCTCACATGATTCAGTGGCTCTGTTTTCTGCCATGCTTTTTCTGTGTGTGCTTCAGGGAGAAGCCTGGCTGCTCTGTTTACTTTGAGGAGCGGGCTGCATTCGTGCACGCAGTGCCATGCAGCTGTTCGAGTGTATTCGCTTCTTGTTAATGCCGATCCAAGCAATCTCTGTCTCTTTCAGCGGTTGGTTGGAAAGTCTTTTTTTCCTACTTTCCATCGGTGACTACTTTCACTGTACCTGTGGATTTTTATGCTCTGTGCCGATGATGTTGTTTGCATTTCAGGCTGATTTCTCCCTCCTTCACTTCAGTAATTGGGGTTAAACACTCATCACCTCTATTTCCGTTTAAAACAATGATGAGCATCCCTCCATCTATTGACTTCAGACCATAAAACTGCATACCTCTGACCGGCAGCCATACGTTCCCTGTGTTTTGATAGCAAAATGGGTGCAGTATATATATGTGTCATTAGCAATCCTTAATGAATGACCCTCTATTTGCGAGAGTTGTAATCAATGTGTTTTTGGTGGCACTTAAAGGGAAAGTGCAGAAACTAGAGGGCCTTGTAATGTGTGATTTTATTTCGTTTTTTTAGAAGTACTATTATGGCCTGTTTGCAGAAAGGCAGCTTCCTCTGGTTTTGAGCATGCCAGCAGCTGGTGTGCAGCTCCTCCGCCTGCACTGAGTGCAAGATTTCTGCAGTAGGAGGAAGAAGCTGGGATGTGGTCTGCTGAGTTTAGGTTCTGCAGGTGCACTGTGTAAAGGCACAGTATATGCATCTGAGGACGGATGTATCTCTAGGATGATATCAGATATCTGCTCACAGCTAATAGTCTTGGAAACAGAGCGTTGGAACCAGAGTGCTTTCAGGTTTTTTTCTGCTGATCTAAATCATTACTGTAAATCAGCAGAAATATTTGTTTTACCAATTTTAAATTAAAAATTTGTTTAACATGCCAGTCGTTGTAATAAAGTTCTAGATTGCACATGTCGCCGTCTGACTCGTTGCTGAGTTCAGGGGCGCTTTTTTTAATACTCTGTCTTAACCGAATCAGATGAGACATGAGTCCCTGATGGAAGTCACTCATGTTTAGTGAGGCAGCTTTAAACAGCTTGTTTTGCCAGGAGATCTGATCAGGCAGGTTATCACACAGAGGTGATCAGGTCAGGAAAACAGGAGAAGAGGAGTGTTTGCAGTGAATTTTGCCAATAATAAACTGTGGATAACTGCAGTCATAGACTAGTGCTTTCACCTCAAGCTTCCAAAGATTGAAGATTAAATCCAAACTAGTGCAGAATTTCACACAGAAGTCGATTCTGTCTGCGGCGGACAGGGATGTGCGCAAAAGGAGACACACCCGCATTTTGTTAAATGAAAAAAAGGGTAAAGCCCTGTTGTTGTCTTTGCACTGTATTTGGCTGCTTCTTTGGCAATTCAAGCAATTCATATTGTTTGTCCCATCAGCCTACATTAAATAATCTATAATATCAGTATGTTTTAATACCAGCTGTGTGCAGTGGTACAGTACACAGTGAAACAAGACAGCATTTCTCCAAGACCATGGTGCTACATGTAACATACAGTCAGCACGGGACTATATAAAGCGCAAAGCGTGCAAAAATTGCCAAAAAACATGCAACAATGACAGTGGGTTGTGCAAAAAGACTGAGCAACTCTCCAAACTATGTCTGAAAATGCAGTTTATTAAACAGTTGCTTATGCGTGCACCAAATTCCTGTCCAGCAAACTTCTCAGAGGCTGTTTGGGTAAAAACCTGGCTCAGTGAAGCCACACACACTTAGGGGTGCAACTTGGCCCAATAGTAGTTTCTGTATTTATGCTGTGGTGATGATGCTGCATGATTGTGATCAGATGACAGTGTCTTGAAAAGCTGGTGGAGTTTTTATCAGAAGTTTAATGTTTGATGAACGTACTGCAAGTGACTATTTGTCTCTTTAATGGTTGTCACTAACCTACAGTAATGCACAGAATGGTCACAGTCTGACATCTTCCAGTCAACAATTCATAGAAAATTTCATGATAATCTAGAAGTTTTTCAATTTTAGGAAATATTTTGGACACTGATTTTGTGTGCTTACAGAAACTGAGTGAAAATACAGGCTTTGATTTTTGCAGCTCTTCGTTGTAAAGTTTGCACTGAACTACGGCTGAACTGAACAGCCTGAGAGACGCAAGAAGCATTCACTGCTGTAGCAGTCTCTAGCCGAACCCTAATGTGCACATTATACTCTCTCCATCTGCAAGTGTGCTGGGATCCGCGTGACGTAAATTTCATCAACAGACAGTAAATGTGACCGCTCCGAAGTGGAATTCCGTGGGGAACTTAGATTACAATGCAGCCCAGGGTGGGGCTGAGTAAAGAAGTATAACAAGAATGACTACCCGGCCATGGGGTCTCCAGCTGTCCGTATCCACAGCAGAGTATAATGTAGGATTGGCCTTTTTGGCATAAATATGATTGAAATTCATAATGAACTACATTATAGCATTTAAGAATATCTGTTCTGAAGGAAACAACGTACTGTAGGACCCACGTACTGTAGGTACTCCTATATACACAGCTGATCCCAGTTGGTAATTTTAAGCTCTTGATTTAACTTAATTGCTGGAGGGTTAATTAACTGTGAGACAGCTCGAGAGCCTAATTGGACTGCTTCTGTGGTGATCTGAATCAAATACACCTATAAATTTAAGATCTCATTTCACACTTGAAGCATATCCACAGACACACCAGGAGACAAAACACAAATATTTATTGATCAGTTTTGTTCATTTTCTTCAGGGTCTAAAAAGTGAAGCCAAAGTAAAAGTTCTTAAACCCATATTTTTTACAACATGTGGGGGGAGACTCCTTTCTGTTCCATTTGTGTGGAGTTCAATAGACTTAAGTAAACACTTTCTCAAAGATTTAATGGGCTCAGTCACTGTTTTCATATCATACTGTGATGATGATGTTTATTTTATGCGTTATGATAGTTATCAGAGTTATAAAGGGGATTATGCTAGGATTGGTCTTGGAATAAGGACTAGATTAGTATGAGGCTGGTCAGTCAGAACTGGCCTCTGCTCATTATATCTAAGGATAGCAGAATCACTGAATCATGATACCATAGTAATTCTGGTGAATGTATCATGAGAGTATTATATGGTAAGTTGCTCTATTATTGCAGATGAAGCTGATAGTATGAAATTAGCCTGGGATTTGACCCACATAGGACCAGATGCGCTCTCATTGTGCTCAGTGTTCCTGCTTGAGGAGGGTGTTCGGGTGTTGTCATTCCCTCTTATCCTTTTGGTTCCTGTCTGTGCACAATGAATTTGGCTAGATCCATTTTGAGTAGATTTGGGGAGCTGACAGCATCAAGGCTAATGCTAATCCTCATCTTTGTGCAATCTTATGTAATCTTTAATCTCTTACTGCACAATTATACACTTTTCTGACAGAAAATAGACATTCTGGAAGACTTTTACCCTTAGTAGCTAAATTCTGCAGGATGGACCTACAGATAATATTTATTTAGTAAAAAAGAAAACAAGTTGCTTCTTCAGTGAGTGTCTTTCATCCCACAGATTGACTTAAAGTTCAGCTGGCAGTGCTAATACTTGTTCTGGTGAGTTCAGTCAAGTGACACATGAACCAGTTTTCCACCTGCTGGAGATTCTGGTTATAGGGATCCTCCAGGCCCACTTCCACTGCTGCTGTTCAAGACGGTACAGTTTTGAATTTGGGATGCAACAATCCAATTTATTTATGGATGAAACAAGATTAGGATAAATATTTTTTTAACATGTTGACAGAGGAGAAACTCTCGTGGTAGGACAGCTAAATGCTTCCATAATTAAGGGAATATTTTGCCCTCCATTAACAGATGTAGCAGCACAGCTGAGTGGTGTCTGTGTGTAGAAAAACCAATGCAGGACTTCGTGTCATCACATGGAGGTCAGATTGTTCAGGCTCACACAATCTTAGACAGCCGTTCATCTGTTCTCAACCTCACACCAATTAAATGTGCCTTTTTCCTCTTAGTTTCTTATTTGTTTCTTTGCTCTGGTGGTTGGGTTGTGACGTGCTTGCAGGCTGAAATTATTGTCACGCTTGAGTAAATGTTGATCCGTGTATGAATGCAGGCTCTGACTGAGCCAGTGGGGACATACGGTGACACGTGGGAGCCGAGCTGTAGATCACACGATGGCCTTCGCTCCCTCTAGGATGTCCCCCATGAATTAAAAACAGAGGCTATTCTGCTTTTGTTGTCTCCCCAATCCATCAGCTTCATTAATGAATTAGGCATGTTTATAAGCCAAACGTATTGCCACTGGGTCATCGTCGTAGCCATGTCAAGGGAGGAAACGATGTGTGAAAGTGATACACTGGCATGAAAAAGCTTGTCAAAACTGGGCCCGTGGAGATGTCCATCTTTGGGGTGTTTCTTCAAAGGAATTCAATTAGTGGGAGTTATTTGTCTTGCTTCAAGGACCCGGGGAATACAGGGATCCTATCATGCCGATCGCATCATGACAGTCCACTTCAACCTGCCACACTCTTTGTGTTTGCTCACAGAGTACTTAAAATGCACAAAGTCGGTCGGCGGTGCTTAAATGTGGCTTCATTTCCTCTGAAAAAAAATCTCACACTCGCTCGTTTACATCTGGAGTGCAGGCAAAGCAAGAGAATTTGAGCAAGCATGGCTGCTTCTCATATCCTGCTCAACATTTTCCATTTTTAATCCCCCCCCCCCTTTTTTTTCTTTTAATCTCTCCAATTCCATTTAGCTCTCAAGTCCATTTAGCCTTTATTCATGAGTTCAGCAGTGCACTGGAGCTCCTCGGTCTATATTTAAAAACCTCACCACTGAATAAATCGAGCAGAAATCTTTTAATTCTGCCAGCCATCTCCCCACTCCAGAGTTTTTACAGTGGAGCTGGAGCAGAGGGAAGACAGAGATAGGTTCCTTTACCAGGCTTCAGCCATACGCTAGCCTCTCGGCAGTTACACAGAGATACAATTGACTGAATGAGTTATCCTCAGACTTTGTAACTCTGTAACTATTTTCAAATATTTTGTTGGAAAAAGCCAGTCGATGCTGACTATGTATAAAATTATTATAGATGTCAGCAGTCAAGATTTATATGTTTGTCATGCCAATTCTATGGTGGCTAATCTCATATCTGACATATAAGTTATGTTTATAAAGAGTTCTTGGTTTCAAGAAATAACAAAAAACAAGGAAGGATATTAGTATCAGCATCAGCGTGTGCAGATCAGTCGTTACATAAAAGTCAGCTTTAGGCCAGTAAAGAAGTGCTGAAGCAGGTTTGTGCACAAAAAGAACTTAGAGAGAACTCAAGTAACCAAGTGAAGCAATAATATTGGGTTTAACGTATTATTAGATATGTTTATATTTTGGGATCTTAACATTTGTATTGGAATTTGTTTGCTTGCTTGCTCATTTTCTCGGAAATTATTTGTCAGAGAGCCAAAGTTGTATTCAAGACATGTCATCATTTCCTCTGACATCAGTGGAGAAACTTAATTATAAGCAGTGCGGGCTGTTTTCTAATATTAGCTAATTAGCCAGCACCAACCCACATATCAACCTGCTTTCCAAGTCACAAAAATACAAAAAAAACATACAATCTATTAATTGTATGTTTTATAAAATATCACACCTAGTAGTTTTTCTGTGTGTGTAGTTTTGCAGTAACCAAGGGACAGTTACATACACGGGAAAACTGCATATATTCAGCATATTTCTTATGTAATAAAATTCCAGATTTGTTCAAACTCTTAACAGGTTGTGCGGTCTGCAGAGTTTTACAGGCCCCACACATATTTTAACAGGCGTGTCAAGAAACAAGCAAAGAATCAGATAAAATAAAGCTCATTACTGCAGACCATATACTACAGAGAAACTCAATCTGTAATAATGTATCATCAGTAGTTATTAGATTTAGTGGAGTAAATGCTTTGCTACCCGTCAGTTGGGATGGTTGCTGTCATCCTGCACAAAAGTTTGAACATTTTTTATTGAATTTATTTGTACAGCACCAAATTACAACAAAAGCCATCTCGAGGTGCTTGATATTGTAAGGTAAAGACCCTACAATAATACAGAGAAAACCCCAACAATCCAACGACCCCCTATGAGAAAGCACTTGGTGAAAGTGGGAAGGAAAAACTCCCTTTTTAACAGGAAGAAACCTCCAGCAGCAGCAGGCTCAGGGAGGGACAGCTATCTGCTGCACCACTTGGTGGTGATGGAAGAGAGCCTGATTAATAACAACTCATGATTAAATTCAGAGTTTTTTGTAAACACACATCACACAAAGCTAGGAGTTGTCTGCATGCAGACAGCTTGTTCTTAAGTCAGCTGTGCTGATTGTGAGAGGATCGCTTTACTTCATGCTTATGCTTGTTGAATACGATGTTTCATATGACTCTTGTTGGCTTTTCACCTACTAAGGAATAGATTTGATTACAGCAACTGCTGCTGTCAGCTCTACAATAAGACAGACAGAGAAGAAAGGGCTGCAGAGCTAGCATAAACTACACACTGTTGTTTGGTGTGTGAGGTTACTTGATTTGAATCTTCTGTTTTTTATTTGTATATGTGCTTCTCAATATGTTTTATAGTCTGCACGTATCTATTTTAGTCATACGTGCTACACAACCGAGCGCTGTCACTTTTGTACAGTATTTTCCACATCACAGAATCGTTTTTTCTCTCTTTCCTCTTATACTGTTTTTTATTGCTATAATACTGACTGAAAGAAAAAAGCTAGATGTTAGAGCTCTGTTCAGCGCCTGACAGGTGAGCTGTGATTGGTGGAAAAACCATCAGCTGCCCATCAACTTTCCCAGCATATGTTTTTACTGGTTCAGGGGCACAGGGGCATCTTTCTTGCATGAAATGTGTTAGACATTAAGCAAAGCAAAGAGTCTTGATGTAGTCAGCATAATGTATGCAGCCATTTCGTCACAGGGGCTCCCAAAATGATCCAATGTGTCAGGCCGATTATGTGTAGTGAATGCATTCATTGGATTGGGTCAAGGAATGGCTTGCTGTAAATTCACAAGGACGGTGCTTCTCCAGAGAGCGTTAGCATGAGCATCTCCGAGCTCTTTCTCCGCCAGTCACAAGTAGCAATCATGTGGGCGTTGATCTTCGTTGATCGAAGCGACGATTGAGGCGCGTGATACATCTCGCTGTGCTTTATTATTTATTAATGATATGTTTATGGTGGTGGCGTGAGACTGATAACGAGTGTTTGTGTTTTGACTAAAACAAAAGTGCTTTCTGTACACACGCTAACGGCACTGAGAGTTTTCATGCATTATTAAGTTGCTGTGAATTTTCCCTGCTACGTCCAATGTCACGTGTGGGACAAAGGCTGGATTCTGTCTCAACAAAGCCTTACTGTGCCACATGTTGAAATCTGCATAGCAGAGAAGCAATTATGTTTTATGGTCTCTATGAATTTCAAATGCAGACTTTATGGTTTTGCTTTGTGCCCACAGACTTTCTGTCAGATTGTGGTGGACAAATGAGTGTTTCTGTGTGGAAGCTTTTGTTTCTGAGCCTTTACCTTTGTCTTAGCAACTGTGACAAACTCCTCCATGGATGGAGGTTTCTATTATAGCCAGTTTCCACCACTATATAGAGCCCCCTGATCCGTGTGCTGTCCGTATTACGCTGTGGTCTACGTTTCACTGTGCAGCGTCATTTCCCTGCATTGCTGATGCAGCTGCAAGATGCTGACAAAGGAGATGATTGCTCACCCTGGCAGCAGCAGTGCACTGGCACACCAGGCCAAGGCCTACACCAGGCCCCCATTAAATGGCTGTGATGTTGCCAAGGGATAGAGCTGCTGGCAGAGCAACAGAGCTTTATCTTCAGGACACCCTGGCACATGTTAAATGAGTTCCACAGCTTTGAATCAGCATATGCTGATAGGATTTTTATCATTTCTCAGATTCCCGTAGGAATAATGCACTATATTGCAATCGAAAGGATCTGAATCGTTTGCAATGAGATTTGCATGGTAATGAGTCACATAGCTTAAGAAATGAGTGATTTGTCTATAGAGGCTGCGGCCAGGGTTGAAAAGTTCAATCTAAAGCTGAATCTTCCCTAAGCTGCCATACACTGATGCTCCTCTAAGACCCCGACTGAAAGAGATGTGAAACTGAGCAGCACTCGAGCTGAAACATGAAATGTTCAATTCACATTCAGTTTTGTGACCCAAACATAGGGTCCCATTTGTGTCCTCCAATCACACATCAGACATCCATGGATGTTTTGTATATCCACTCTCTCTCCTCTGCACACGTCCAAACCATCGCAGCTTTACCTTTCTAATCAACCTGACTTGTTCCTCTCAGTCCATTCTGCTCACTTGCACTGAAAAACTTCACATCTTTGACTCTCTCACCTCCAGCTTATCCTCCTGTCTTTTTATCTGTGCCTCTTTCTCCAAACCATACATCATAGCAGGTCTCACTACCTTCTTTTAAACCTTCTCTTTCACTCCTGCTGTGTGTATGCGCAGCTTCATTCGCATATTTAATAAAACCATTAAAAATCTCCTCTCTAACTATTTAAAATAAATAAATAATAATATGTTGATGCCTTTTTGCACTGCAGTTAGCAAGCAGCAGTCTGTTGGTCCTTGTTGAGCTCAGCATGGCAAGAGAATAAGTTCCGGTCAGAGCGATCCTCCAGGTCACAGGAGATCATTTTGGCTTGTTTTAGATACCATATCAGCTTTATCTATACTGTACTAGAGTAGCTTTTCAGTTGAATATAATCTTACACTGGCTCTTATTTTGCCTTTTCAGGCCATTCTCTTACTTAGTGGAATTAGAACTGCAGCATTCCAAACCTCCCCTGGCATTAACATCAACATGAAGCGTCATGGCACACAGCTGGCCGAGCAGCGCCTCTAGGTATACTGTTTAGGCACCTTAGGACTTTTAGCCATATAGCGTATGTCCTGATAACACAAAATACAACATCCTCCATATCACCCACTCTCTGTCTACCAGTCATTCTGGAGTTTCCCTCACTCTGCTGTCAGTGCGGTCTGTGGGAGTAAGATCAGTTGTTAATTCTCTCTTCTTATGAACACCCTCAGTTTTTTTCTCACTTTAATCACCTGGCAAATCCTTCTCTGATGTAAGGATGCGGAAACCCAGAGGAGGAGGCCTAATGTGCTGTTAGGATAATGGTTCATTTTAATCCACTCTTCAACAGCGTATGCCAGTCAGACTCTCACTGGTGGTGCTGGTCAGTCAATCAAATTAAATCTCTGAGGGAAATATTCGGGATGTTGTAACGTGGTACGTCTTTACCATGAGTTGTATCAGAATGTTGGAGGACAAAACACACACAGCTGAATATAAAATCACTGTTGAACTACCACACTGTCTGCAAGATTGCTCCACATCCATGTAAAGGCTACAGCCTGCAGCTGTAAGCTTTGCCAATGCAGCTATTATTGAAATGGCAAAGTGCCCTACTTACCCTTTAGAGACTAGCCCTAGAATGAACCACAAGTGGGTGGCTGACAGCGAGCTATATGTTCAACTATACAAGTCAGAAAGACAAAGTCGCCCACCACAACAGAAACTTCTTGGGTTCACTTACCAGCAGGGGTCCCTCCAGCTTGGCGAGGGTCCCCAAAGAATTGTGGCTTCCTCTATGTTTCCTCTCCTTCTACACTTGCACTTGTCTCCTGCTATAATTTGCTGGAGGAATCAAGGAAATATGGAAGGAAATGAGTCTCCAAAAGGTTACAAACATGTATGGTATGATCCTCAAGCCTATCACTTGGATACAAATACAGATGTAAAGAGCATCTGCTCTATTTTACAAATGCATATGTCTGAATCTGAAAACCTCACTTCAGCACAAATGTCTTTTCACTCACTGATTGCATGAGTTGTGTGCATAGATCATATCACATGTAAATGAGGTTGTGAGACAAATCCACAAATGTGTGCTATATTCAAGTGCGAGATAGAAAACTTGGACATCTGGGCTGTAACTCTTCACTTCTCGACTGTGACGTATACATTTACCAATTGCAGACTGTGTATAGTAGCATATAAAGGTTACTATATAATTGAAAGAAATTCCTGCTATATGGTGGATGCTCTTCTGCTGAGAAGACAGTCGGACAGTGTGAAACAATACAGAACAATAACCCTGTGGCTCATATCTTAGTTATAAATTCAGAGGAAATGTTGGTAGTTAAGGAGTAGTTGGCATGCTCTTAATAAGACTGAAACATTTATTGCTTGGTAATATTTGACAAATAGTTGAACCAACTATATTAGTTATGAAGCTATTATTAATGTTATTGTGCTGTTATCAGAGAATAAGAAGATGAAGATCAAAGGGTCAGGTTTAGCTACACCTCTTTACAATTCTTACTATCTGTTTAAAAATCTGTCTAAAAAAGAAGTATACTAAATTAAGTCTAGTACAGTTACTACACTGCTTATTCCCTAGGTGCACTGCACAGTGCATAAACATGAGTTCATGGTTGTAATTAGGTTATTATCTTATTTGTATCATTGCTAAACCTAGATGCTAAGGGCTAACAACAGAAAGCAACGACCATGGAAGTGAAAACCAGCGTGTGTCAGAGGTGATGGGGTTGCACTGAGGTCCAGCTGAACTGTGAATCACAGAATATACCATGGAGCAGGAAATGAGCAGAATAAGAACACTTTCAGTATTCGGATGCTTTCTAAACAGGCAGCTGTTGTGTTTGGGTGTGTAGCTGTGTGTGGTTGCTGAGTTCGGGTGACGAGGACTGGAAGAATGTGAAAAGTTTTTAAAGGACAATAGAAGACTTGTGACCATTAATAGATGTGCATATGGAGCCGCTGTTGACTGTGCTCACTTGGATGAAGTACAAAAACAAAAGCAGCACAAACCCTGATTTTTGTTCTCGTGCTCAGTACATGCAGCGCATGTATTTCAGCCCCCTGTCCCTGAGTGGCAGCTCAGCACACTGAATCCGGATCCCGCTGCGTGTCCGGCCACTTTAGCGGCCCACTCATGTGTCCCGCTAGCCAAGTGGCAGCGAAGGAGCAGAATGACTGCTGTTGTGCCCCGGCCAGTCATGTGACAGCTTTCGTGTGGCTGAATGACTAACACCCCCCCCCCCCCCCCCCTCAGCCGGGTGGGCTGCAGCTGAAGGAAGAGAATCAGCTCGCTTTCTCTGGGGCCTGACATGGTGAAGCATGTCGCTCGTGGGAACACTGCAATTTTGTGCTGGTAAAGAAGACTTAAATCACAGGTTTCAATTACACACTAAGGTCATCGTGAGTATTTTGAGACTCCCTCGCAGTTTTATGTACAGATCACCCAAACTGGAAAAACATTAGTGCAGACAGTTGTGTTTCTAGGACAAGTGCTGTGTTGCCGTGCTGCTGCTGACTGTGAAAACCTGAGACTTCACAGGAAAGAAAGTGTCAAACCATCATCCTGTTGTCCTCATATCTTTGTTTTCTCTCATTTCCTGTCTCTTCAGCTACTTCTTTTTCTGTTTTTGTATCGGCCAAGAAACAGAGTAGCCAAAGCACCCACCTCCACCCACGCCTACACCATTTAGATGTTACACCAGGCTGTCCTCGATAAATATCTACCCTTATACATTTTTGCACTTTATCTAGACAAAGTCAAAAGCTGCGCATTAAGGAATGCATCTTTTTCAGGTCATTTCCCATCATACCTTGCTTCGTGCTTATTGATCTTAAGCAGCTGACTATCACCAGAGAAACCACTCAGACATTCCGTGAAGGCCTAATTCAACCGACGACAGGAAGTGTTCATGTAAGAGACCCCCCAAAAAACCAACAACAGCAGCAGCACCGTTCAGCGTGGGCGTCTGCTGTTGCAGAACAAACAGTTGCATCACATCAGCAAAGCCCGCCTGCACTTGTAGTGTCACCGTTGATCCGCTCCAGCAATCAGCAAAGCCACAGAGGCAGATTAAATTAGATTAGCAGGACTGAGCTTTAAAGTCAGATCAGCAGCTAATGGCTTCTAACATATTTTGGCAGCAGCAACAGTGCGTCTTTTGTAAATAAAGGGCAGTTAGGAGGAGCGCCACGCAGTTAACCCCAGCCCTGCTGCCACACAATCACTCCACTGTGTAATTCCGCTGTCAGTCAGAGATCTGGCAACCACTGCGAAGTTTATTCACGCCCGCGTGGAGATTAACTTGTGGGGGAAAAAAAGAAAAGTAGCGTGTCAGAAATGGTCTGTGTGTGCTTTATTTCTCGCACTTTTGCTCCCTGCACTTTTGAGTTAACAAATGAATGCAAGAAGAGCTTGGTGCTAGCATTGTAGATACAAAAGAGAGCCTCTGTTTTCTTTTATAACCAGTGTGTGTGAGCAAAATACATGGGTTTTTCTTTAACTACAGGTGGTAGGAAAGTACGCTGTGTGGAACTATAATAAACTTCAGCAACCTCAAAAGTATCTAATGTATTAAGACAAGTCAAAGGTAGATCTGAGTATTGGATGTGGACCAGTCTGTGTGAGTGGGCATACATGGTCACGCTCCTCTCCTTATCATACCTGGGGACAATATGTAGCTAAGACCAAAGAAAAAAGAAAATGAGCTGCAAACAGACAGAGGAACAGAATAAAGTGAATTTGAATGATTGGAGGTGACAAGAAAGTCTAAAGCTGTTGTATTACATTTTTCCACTTATGGCTTCCATGGATTTCATTCATTGGTTTCATTTAAATTTGACTTAAAAGATAAAAACTCATTTTAAATACTTTTAGGCTGAGTTTTCACAAAACTTACCAAAACCCATATTATAATACTTATTACTGAGTGGCACTGCCGAGAAGGTCTGGGTTTTGAATCCACCATCTGGCCAGGCCCTTTCTGTGTGGAGTTTGTGTGTTCTCCCTGTCTGCATGTGCTCTCTCTGGCTGCTCTGGCTTCTTCCCACAGTCCAAAGACATGCCTGAGCTTAGGTTAACTGAAGATGCAAAGTTGGCTGTAGCTATGAATGTGAATGGTTTTCTGTCTCTGTTTTGGCCTGTCCAAGGTGTACTCTGGCTCTTGCTTTGTGCCGGCTGGGATTGAGGGGAGCAGCAGCCTAAGCAGAGAAGCCCAGACCTCCCTCTCCCCAGCCACCTCCTCCAGCTTGTCCAGAGGAACACCGAGGCATACCTAGGCCAGCCGAGAGATTTAAGCTCTCCAGCGTGTCCCAGGTCTGCCCCGGGGCCTCCTGCCGATGGGACATGCCTGGAACACCTCACCCAGGAGGCTCCCAGGAGGCATCCTTGTCAAATGCCTGAACCACCTCAACTGGCTCCTTTTGATGTGGAGGAGCAGCTGTTCTACTCTGAACCCCTCGCTCATGGCTGAAATCCTCACCCTATCTCTAAGGGAGAGGCTAGCCACCTATTTCCACCGCTTGTATCCGCGATCTCATTCTTTTTGTCACTACCCACAGCTCGTGACCATAGCTAAGGTGTCTCTGTATTTATATATATGTGTGTGTGTGTATATATATATATATATATATATATATATATATATATATATATATATATATAATATTCTGTAACTCTGTAACTTCTGTCGGTGCTGTGCTTTTTTGGAAATCGAATTTCCCAGAGGAACCCACCCGAGGGATTAATAAAGTTCTATCTAATCTAATCTAATCTAATCTAAGGGTAGGGAAGTAGATCGACCGGTAAATCAAGAGCCAAGAGCTTCCATTTTACACTCAGCTCTCTCTTCAGTACAATACACACACACACACATATATATACAGTGGGGCAAAAAAGTATTTAGTCAGCCACCGATTGTGCAAGTTCCCCCACCTAAAATGATAACAGAGGTCAGTAATTTGCACCAGAGGTACACTTCAACTGTGAGAGACAGAATGTGAAAAAAAAATCCATGAATCCACATGGTAGGATTTGTAAAGAATTTATTTGTAAATTAGGGTGGAAAATAAGTATTTGGTCACCTCAAACAAGGAAAATCTCTGGCTCTCACAGACCTGTAACGTCTTCTGTAAGAAGCTTTTCTGTCCCCCACTCGTTACCTGTATGAATGGCACCTGTTTGAACTCATCATCTGTATAAAAGACACCTGTCCACAGCCTCAAACAGTCAGACTCCAAACTCCGCCATGGCCAAGACCAAAGAGCTTTCGAAGGACACCAGGAAAAGTATTGTAGACCTGCACCAGACTGGGAAGAGTGAATCTACAATAGGCAAGCAGCTTGGTGTGAAAAAATCAACTGTGGGAGCAATCATCAGAAAATGGAAGACATACAAGACCACTGATAATCTCCCTCGATCTGGGGCTCCACGCAAGATCTCATCCCGTGGGGTCAAAATGATCATGAGAACGGTGAGCAAAGATCCCAGAACCACACGGGAGGACCTGGTGAATGACCTGCAGAGAGCTGGGACCAAAGTAACAAAGGTCACCATCAGTAACACACTACAACGGCAGGGAATCAAATCCCGCAGTGCCAGACGTGTTCCGCTGCTGAAGCCAGTGCATGTCCAGGCCCGTCTGAAGTTTGCCAGAGAGCACATGGATGATACAGCAGAGGATTGGGAGAATGTCATGTGGTCAGATGAAACCAAAGTACAACTTTTTGGTATAAACTCAACTCGTTGTGTTTGGAGGAAGACGAATACTGAGTTGCATCCCAAGAACACCATACCTACTGTGAAGCATGGGGGTGGAAACATCATGCTATGGGGCTGTTTTTCTGCCAAGGGGACAGGACGACTGATCCGTGTTAAGGACAGAATGAATGGGGCCATGTATCGTGAGATTTTGAGCCAAAACCTCCTTCCATCAGTGAGAACTTTGAAGATGAAACGAGGCTGGGTCTTCCAACTAGAGCTGGGCGATAGAACGATAACGATATGTATCGCGATATAACTTTGACTCGATAGAGAAATTAAGCTATCGCGATAGACCTCGCCGCTCTTGTCCTCAAGAAAAAAAAAAAAAAAAAAGGTCAGCCAATCCAAATTAAGTAGCGCAGAGCCGAACCAATCACAGCCGCAGCATCACGTCGCGTGACTTGTTACGTACAGCACAAGTGCCAAGCCGCACGTGTGTTTGTTTGGGAAGCAGCCAGCGGGTAATGGAGCCAGCGCGTAATGGAGGAAATGAGTGTGCCAACTAGAAAAATCAACCGAGCGTGACCGAAGAGAAAACAGATGATGGTTCCAATGCCGGAGAGATTGTCGAACGGAAGAGCCATAGAAGTTCCGTAGTGTGAAGGTATTTCGGCTATTTCAAGTCTGACAAAAAACAGAGTAGCGTGCACTGTAAATTGTGCCGAAAGCAAGTCTGGAAATACAATAAACTGGTGCATGCGTCACACTGCGCCACGTTATTGTTTCGGTGAAATGAATTTCTACAATACTGTTAATTCTACTCTCTGCAGTGTTTAAATGCTTACATATACACAAAGTTACTGTCCCTCCACACATACGACTCGGTTCTGCTTCTATGCCCCAGCTTTGTTTACTTTTTCCCACCGAGGCTTCTAGACTTCTGATTGGCCAACATTTCGGCACGGTTAGGAATCTAGCGCCACCTGCTGCTTTGGCATGTTCATAGCAGCGTTTTCCTTCATTTCTGCCTTTATGTGTGTACGGGATTATTTTTTAAAACGAAAACGGAAAATCTCCGTTTTCAAAGATACCCGTGTACGTGTGGACGTAGCCTCAGTCTCTGACTGGAAGCGCTAATTCGTCATTCGGCTTTTGTCAGACTAAAGTAACTGTTAAAACTGTTTGAAAAGCTCAGCTATACAACAAGGAGAGATTGAGAATTTCCTTTTCGTTCTCAGTTTATTTGATATTGACAAAAGTTAGTCAGTTTTGTCTGTTCTTCTGTAAAACAAACTAAGATTTATTTTTAGAATTACTATTTTGTTTCTAAGTGGAATTGACAATTTAGTCTGTTTTGTTTGTTCTATTTTGAAACTTAAACGCTTTAGCGGCTGTCTTTTGTGTAGTTTGCAATATTTGCCTTTATTTATCTGAAAAAGTCTCATGTTCCTTAAGTACATCTACCCTGTTGAACTTATTATGGGAAATAAATATTTAAATAAAAACAAGCTGCTGATTATTTCACATTTTACTTGTGAGCAACGGCACATTTAAATCTTACAAATATAGTTATTTGGCTTATATCGTGATAGATATCGTTATCGCCTGAAATGAAAAAAACATATCGTGATATGAAAAAATCTCATATCGCCCAGCTCTACTTCCAACATGACAATGATCCAAAACACACCGCCCGGGCAACAAAGGAGTGGCTCCGTAAGAAGCATTTGAAAGTCCTGGAGTGGCCTAGCCAGTCTCCAGACCTCAACCCCATAGAAAATCTGTGGCGGGAGTTGAAAGTCCGTGTTGCTCGGCGACAGCCCCAAAACATCACTGCTCTCGAGAAGATCTGCATGGAGGAATGGGCCAAAATACCAGCTACTGTGTGTGCAAACCTGGTAAAGACCTATAGTAAACGTTTGACCTCTGTTATTGCCAACAAAGGTTATGTTACAAAGTATTGAGTTGTATTTTTGTTATTGACAACTCAATGAACCAGCATCTGGTCAACACATAACAGAAAATCTAGCAAGTTGAATCTATGAAAAATGCAAACAGTAATGCAATTTGACACTGAAATTGTATTTTTTGCACCAACAAAGTGATTCCCTGATAGCTATTAAGAGGGGAAAATTGTACATATGTTCAGTCTAAAGCCATCTGTAAATGACAAGGAGCAGAATTTCCTACTAGGGAAGCCAGGAGAAGTATTCCGTTATAATACAGACTTTAAATATATCAAATATGGACTCTCAAGTTCTTCTGTACAACCTTTTTTTTCTTTTCTGTACAACCTTTATTTTGCCCTATATTATACATCCTAAATTTAATAAACATGCAAACACGTGGAATGCACCTATATAAAATAACTGCATAAAATTTACCAAATTGAGAGGTGGCTGCACAGTACTGTATGTGTGTTTTACTTTAGGCACTTTAAGTTGCTTTTGTTGCAAAAGCTGTTCAATAGAAAATAATTTCAGTATCTTAAGCAGTGGCACTCTTTACATAATAACAGGGCACAGGAGCCTGAAAAATCGTAGCCAATCCCAGGACGGCGATGCCCAAAAAGTCAGATCCTCCTCCTGTCTTGCTGGATTCACATGAAGAGTGAAGGTTTATTAGTCTGTGGACGTAAATAGGCATGTAGAAAACTATAAATGTTATGTTTTCTACATAGCATTTATTTCCTCATTTCCTGTGCTCCCCACCCTGTGCTACCCCATTAAAAAAATCCCTCCTCCTCTGAGGCAGTTTGAAGCACAGAACAAAAGTGGAAATCAAGTTGTAACTTTAAAAAATGCAGTGAGAGCTACAAACACTAGTAAAGTTGCATTAGACTGTATTATTATAAGCAACATTTTCTTATTCCAGCATCATTCATGCTTAGAATGCAGTCAAGCCTCATTCAGTGGCAGATGGCAGTGAGGGATGATGTCCTACATTTAGCAGCATCGTCTCATTTGCACCTGGACGAGTGAATGAATAGATTTCCAGAATGCACCTGCTGGAGAGGCTGTCAGAAATGGGGCCACCACACAGGCCTGTGATTAAAGCCAGCAGTTCCTGCACCCTTCACACTAACCTGTTGTTGACTAGTTGAATGTCACAAATACAGTGCCGCCATGCTGCTGTGTAAGGGGGGATTGCAGTTTCTGTTCTGCTAATTGGATCGAGGTCATTCATTCCAGCTGGACACATCTGCTGCTTTGTTTTGTTTTGTGTCTTTTGTGTGTGTGTATGTGTATAAGACCCATTTTCCGCAGACTATCGTGAATGACGAGGTCTGGCACATACGCAGTTGATATTCATGTTTTATTCAATCGCAACAATGAATAATTGAGCCTCTGTGTGTCTCCGCAGGGCCTCTGTTTTGGCGAAGCACAACGCAATGTGGAGGAAATAAAGATCCTGATACGCTGAAAACCCGAGGTATGAGTCTTCACACTCCACTGGACATTTGTAAGCTGACACAAACACACTTGTGGATGAACTCGGCCGTGTTTACTCTCTTGCTCACACACACACACACACACACTGCCATGTGAAAATAACCTCATAGCAGATGGCCCACAAAACCTGCTCATTCTGGAGGATTTTCCTTCAATGGATGTGGGTCATAAGGATACTAGAGCAAGCGCACACACATGCATTAAAGCACATGCGTACACATGAAGCGGAGATAGTTGCCACAAGCTAACCTGCTGTTCCAAATAGGCGCTCATACCTGTGGTGCGTTAGCTTGGGGCGTGCAGCGTAATAGTGGTGCGCCACTGATGTTGTTACAAGTCTGACCTGCAGGTCAACAGCTGCCACCAGCTAAAAGCTAAAGTGTTGGATTCCTTCTTGACCTCCATTTCTGCTGCTGCCATCTTTAATACGCAGTACAGCACTAAGGTCAACCTGAAAAATTCCTGTGGGAGTAAAGGTAAGGTCAGCCGGTGCCCACTGCAACCTCTCCTCAGCTCTGACACATCAGTCCTGTGTGTGTGTGTGTCTGTTCTCTTAGTCCCATGCTGCATATATCCGGGGGTAAAACTGCAGCGGAAAAAAACATGTTCCCATTATTTCCTAATCCGAGTGTGGCTGCTAGGTTAGACTGGAACATGACGGCACTTATATTAGATTGGTTTTCGACAGCCAGCAGCAGCACTGTGTTCTTTGTTTCCTTCTTGGAGTCCACAGTGCACAAGCACGTGATACGTTTTGTTTTTTTGTTTTTTAAGTGAGCACAATGTTGCATAAAAAATGCACTTTGTTCCTTTGTGTGGGTTTTGTGAAGGAGGGATCTGATAAATGACAATGTGGGAATGGTAGAAAGTGCTGATAAGAGAGCCCCCATCATGTATGACAGAGAGTTAGAAAAGAGCATAACTGACATTAGACTCTGCCTTTGATCATTGTTTAACGTTGTACTGTGGTTGCCTGAGGCTAACAACTACTATAACTGAGCTGAGATGCATGGCGCAATAAAAGTTGTACTCTAGTATCGTTACCGTTGTCGTTATTCGTTCATACACTTGGACCGAACTGGCCGCACTGGACTGATACAGAATTCAAATTGTTTAATTTATTCAATGCTTTTCACTTAACATAAACAGTAAAACTTTGTAAACAGTAAACCTGATATTGCTTCTTGAAATCTAGAAGAAACATTGCAAAGTCCATTGTACTGCGTAGAAACATACGTCTATGTCTACCTTGATGTTCAGGAGTCCAGGATCTGCAGAGACAAAGGACAGGAGTTGACTTTTAAAGCATGTACTTCATTGGGATTCCTACTGTGATCACAAATGTTTAAGTCAAGGGTTGAATGTCACATGTTTATGTCTTGAAGTTGTAGTTCTGGAGGTCCAGAGGTTAAAAAACCCTTTGTATTAGTATTTATAAGAACTTTGTAGTGGATAGCACCACCAGAGAGGAGCATGAAAATAGGATAAAAACATAAAGATGGAAGGACTGGCGTATATCAAAGGATTTCTGTAGCATTCAGATGGATGTGCCTTACATGATTATTCAGGTTGCTGCATTTCCCATTAATGGTTCTTATGAATGCTTTATCCTTTAACTTTTCACTGTCCACTTAAGATAGACTTGGAAATTTTTCATATATGAATATATGAAGCCCCTTGAGGCGACTTTTGTTGTGAATTGGCGCTATATAAATAAAATTGAATTCAATTCAATTGAAATATATGTTTATATATTTAGCTGTTTCAACTTAATTGAGGATCTCCATACAGGAATTTTTTCACTGTTGACCTTAACATGTCCTATTCATATACTCATGCAAATTTGTTTGTAACTGGCTTTATAGAAATTCAATATGTAAAAACAGTGGATGACCCTGTAGATCATTAAGAAGACAACGGAAAGTCATTTTATCTTAATGGAAACTTACCTGCAGCCTAAATGAAGCTAAATGAACCACAATGGAAGTCGAAAATTAAGGCTAAATTAATGGTATTTCAGTCTGTGAAATTCTAGTATTTCACAGACTGAAATACTAGAATTACTCTTGAACTTCAGCATTTCCCCAGTTAGCCAGTTGCACTGCTTGATCTTCACTTTGCCAGTCACCGTGTCTTAGTTTAATTTAAATGACATCGGTGGTGGATGTTTGACCTTGCAGAAGTTTTATTCATATATGCACAGAGAACTTTTTTTACATATTCTTCTTTTTCTTGTAGCTTTACTTGCTAATATAAAATGTCTCAATATTTCACTGTGTCCCCTACTTACAAGCCAAGTGTTTCACACCCAGTTTTTCACGGGTGGAAAAAGAAGTCGAGGAGGGGAGATGTCATTGTCTTTTTGCAAACTCACAGTTACATTAAGATCTGGTGTCAAATCAGAACTACAGAAATACTTTATTATGTAACTTTATTATATTAAAAGCTGTTTTTAATGTGTAAAGATGAGTAATGAGAACAGTAGGCTGATATGAGTTGATGTTTCTAGCTTTTGTGTAAAAGCTTGTACCAAATAGGTGATGCTAGTTATGGGATGAGTGGAAAATCAGATTGCACTAGTATTTTTTCATCCTCTGTGGAGGTTGAGACAATGTGTCAAAGGCCTATCTGTGCTAAATGCTAAAAATTATATTCCAGGGCAGTTTCTGTGAAGTCACAGGATGTTCTTGACCTACTATTAGTACCGAAAAGATGTCAATGCCTGGACTCGTCCAGAACATTTGACTTTGTGATTTCTTCCTCGTTGGAGTTTCCAATCCAGAGCCAGCCTTTCACAAAGGAGACACATTGTAATAAAAAGGCAAAAACAAAAAACAAAACAAAACAGAAGAGCAGGAGAAGAGTAGCTATAAATGGAGAGCAAGGTTTTAGGGGTAAATTTCATCAATGGTTGAGTGGAAAAACACTTAACAAGGGCATTCTTCCAGGAAACTGGAGTCAGCTGAGCAAGTGTATTCATTATGCAAGGTTCAGTCATATTTACTCTGATAGCTCCTTTATTTTGTGTACCCCAGTTTCCTGTGACGCTTCGGCATGTTTCGATGGAGCGTACAGCCTGGGCTTGTCGGAGAGCGGAGTCACAGTTTGGCATGTCTTTTTTTTTCATTTTCTGTTTAGAACCTCTGCTGTAGATGTGAGGCGGTGGTTGAAATGTGAGAAAGAGCGATGCAGCGAGCGTCAGAAGAAGCTGTGCAGAGCTTCAACTGTAGCACATCAAGAGCATCCTCGTGGTGGGAGCATGGAGCTCGCGAGTGTGTCTGTGCTTCAGTGTTCTTGCTGAGTGGGTGTGATTGTAGGCTGGTGAGAAACAGCAAATGAGTCACCAATTCCAATCGTGTTTTCAAGCTTCTGCTCTGTCTCTCAGAGAGTTTCTGCACTGTACAGAGAAGCGAGCTACAACAGCATGTTATCGTGACGTCGTCCCCGTCCCAGACATTGATATGCATTTCAGCAATCACTTGCAGCCATGGAACAAATGTACACTTGTGCCTTGAGCCTTTAAATCTCAAGAGCTAACTGTTAAACCGCTCCTCCTCCCAGCTTGTTACTGGCCATGCCAGTGTGGGCTGGGCAGCTATTCACTGAAATGTCGGTGTTGCCCTCAGTCTGCGGTTCCATTGTGGTTTCCAGTTTTTCTGATGGTAAGGAGATGCAGTTGGGGGTGGAAGTGTTGGCGCTAATGAACAGCATTAAGCTCCACTCTATTATATTGACACATCTGGTGGCATTTTTCATCCGCTTGCTTTCCGTCCTCAGCCTAATTAAGTGATCTGGGCTGCAAACTAAAGCATACCCACTGTAGAACACACAGGAAGCACTCTACACTAGCTCTCTGAGCTTGTTAACCAGCCTTGAAGTGACTTTGTGAAACCTCAGTATAATACGTCAGTAGCAGATTCAGCCTCAGACTTCTTTTGCCCACTCGATGGCTGTCAATTATCCAACTTTACAGAAAGAACTTTCCTCAGGTGCTGTGTCTGAGGAGATGTCAGTGAATTAGCAGCAGCAGCAGTAGTGTTCGACCACACTAAGGCATCAGCTAGGTGCGCCGGACCCTTGGATCATCAGTCAGTACCAGTCAGGTAATGAGATCTGTCTTAGCTTCTGCTTTGTAGAAACCGTGCTAGCAGAATTCTGCTCATGTGTTTATCAGTTAATGTAATTATCATCAGGGGAATGTGGCTGCCTTTTCAAACTTGTTATGGACTCTCCAGATATGTAGAACACTTTTTTGGTTTTAGAATAGGACTGTTTGCTGGTTTTCGAATTTTGATCAAACTAAAGTTCAAGTTCAAGTTCAAAGTTTATTCGCCACATGCAGTGGCAGGTTGCCCTGCAGTGGAATGAATGAGCAATCTGAGCAAGACCTTAGGGCTTTAACGGAAATGTACCTCTTATTTCTCACATTACATCAGCAGCTTGTATCAGTATCATTCTTGACTGACCAGATTTAACCACATACTTAGATTCTGTTGGTGGAATATGTATGTAGGACCGTGTGACACAAGTTTAAACAGCTGCAAGCCAACTGAGCAAAGTTCACCAAAAAAACACAATTTACTGCCTGTTACAGGCAAAATACGGCATAGCCAAATCACGGATTCCGTCACTAGACCACATTTGAAAACCTGGCTACTATGTTATCCAAATTTCTAGCATTGGGAAATGTACTTTTATGATTAAGGTTAAATACTCTTTCTTTAAAAAGATGTGGGGAATTTTTTTTTTTGTTTTTAAAATGTAAACATACGACTGACGATGAACAAATATAATTGTACTCATTTGATTTAAATGGGAGATGTAATTTTGTTACTTTTTAAAGAAAGCCCAAGGAACCTACATATACAAGACTGTTCAATAAAAGGGTAAGAAGTGAAGATGTTGTAGCTTTACTCGGGTAAAGTTTGTAGCATGCGTGCTTTTTGTTTTTGTCTGCTTGTCTTTGCACTATGGTGATGTCGGTGTAAATGTGCAGTCATATTCATTTTGTTCCCACTAGTGCTGTCAGCGTTAATCTGAAATGACGTTAACGCCACAACACGGCAAATCTCCGTTAACGAGCTACCGCCGATCGCCCCGTGCGTGGGGCTGGACGGCGTCAACACGTTAACGAGCTAATTGCGCTAACGCACTAGTTCCCACCAATGTAATTGAGCATTGCGCGGCACATCCAACATACTGTTTTACTTTTGTCCATGACGCGCTTACCTTCAGGGTCATACGTCACATGAAAACCAAAATAGTTCCAAACACCAGATCTGAATGAGGGTGGGGGAGGTTCAATTTGCCATGTTGCAAGGAGAGCTTAACTTCTGTCTGCTAGCTTGCCCTGCGCTCAGTGAATCTGCGTTTGACTACTCTGCCTAGGCTGCACTGTCGAGCGCAGATACACTGAGCTCTCAACACAGACAGCATCGTCAGAAGGAAAGTTGATAAAATAAATTAAAAATTTTGTATTGTTCGATACATATGCGTACCGAACCGAAAGCACTGTATCGAACGGTTCAATATCGATACGAGTATTGTTGGACCCCTCCTATATATATATATATATATATATATATATACATGCCTATCATGTAGACCTGTAGACCAACCCTGACCCTGGCTACAAAAGGACCTGAAAGGTTCCCAACTTTACATCATTAAAGCATGTTTACAGCCTGGTACAAAAAGGATTTGGGCCTCTATGGATAGTTTCCACTTCAGAACTGCTGTACATGGATGTATTTTTTTCTTATTTTACAACTCATCCACCTGGAGTTAGGTGTGTGTTCCCTGCGGATTGGCAGTCATCTCGAAACTGACAACCTTAGGCTTTCAGGTGTCGGCTAATTTCAGGCACTGAGTTGAACTTCTCCAGCCCAGTAAATCAATTCCAGATGTATTAAAAAGATAATGTGACTCTCCCTATATGTGTTGTTGTTTATTAATATACCTGGTTGGACTGGCCAAGTAAAGTCTGTGTGTTTCTTACTTACTGCATTTCTTACTTATGAAAATAATTTGTTCTATTGTTCAAGACTCTTTCCTACGTTTCCCAGAGATCACAGGGTGCTTTTACTACGTGTCGGGGAAGGATGATGTGTTTTATTCTGGTCTGTGGAAAAACTGGTGCATTTTATTGCTACTGCAGCATTGCCCCGTACGGTTACAGAACTATGTAACAGGAATATCAAGAGTTATATATATAGAGAGAGATGTACACCCAAACAGTGAAACAGACCAAAAATACAGGTTTGCTTTCCAGTAACTGCCTGCACAGAATTTTATGCATTCTGGTCCATTCTTCATCTGCCTACCCTGAAATGTTTCTTCTTTTTTGTTCTTTTTTCAAACAAAGCAGGAGGAGGTGGAAAATCAAACAACCATAGAAGAGGTGGAATGATTGACCACTGAGTGGTTTTTATCTCGACCTCCTCAGAAAGTTCTTTTGATGCTTCACCCCCTCATTCACTTGAGTGGAACTCAGTGTCGGTTGGAAACACATTTCAGTGATATTACTTAACCCCTCATCTATCCATAGCCAAGCTTGTGATCGAGGTTAGGCATGTGGGCGGGGGCCACAAGCAGAAGGCTGAAATTCGTCTCGGATTAAGATGTTTATGAAGTGTGTCTCCTTAAACTGATCAGTCGTGTTTGTTTGACTGGGAAAGCTTAAAGCTTGTGTATGCATGTTGGCAGCAGTGTGTTGCTGCGCCTACTGTGCAGATGGTATAGCAACATAACCTCATCCTGCTTTACTGACTGGCCAATTTGCTAAAGAGCCCACCAAAAGCACATCTGCTGCAGCATGCTAATGACTTGCCCTGGATCTGTTAAATAATTTATGTCTCGCACCTATTTCCCGCATCTCCTTGTGAAATTAGACGGGTATTTTTCGTGATGACGTAGTCAGCACACCCTCTTTTCTTTCTTGTTAATCTCAACTGCATGTAGTGGCGGATAAGCACAGAAATAAGAGAACTGGGAGAGCTCCTTGTCTATAGGCATGCAGATTAAGTGACTAGGCCACCATATGGCCAGAAGATGAACACTGATTTTTTTTTTTTATGGGCTAGTTTAAAAATAAGCAGGGTGGGGCAATCACACATCCTAAACAACAGCAGCTGTAGCTCTTTGCTGACAAGCTTTAGACTTATTGCCCAGCCCACTGAGAGCTGTGACAGGTATATTGTGGCTGAAACTGTGGGACGCTCTGGATTTAACAGGGCTTCCTTCCCTCACATTTCGAAGGGCTTATTATGGACCCGTCTTCACGGAGGCCAACAATAGAGTCTTTCAGTCGGCCATGGCAGGGCTGGAAACCTTACACTGGCGGGGCTGGAAACATTTCTGGTTTGCAAATTAGCCTAATCTTAACCCACCCAGGCAAGACGAGCATTGATCCAACAAAGGAAACTTCTGTGGCAGAAACCTCTCAGTCTCCATGGGTGTAGAGATCACTTTGCAGAGGTTCAGTTATCGACATGTAGCACATGAAATGGGACATCATTCCTTACAGCTTCCCGAGGTCCTCCTTAGCTTTCTCATTATGGGTTATTTAACAGTTTACTGACTTTGGGTCATTGAGTGGTTAGTGGTTGTCAAACACTAAGAAAGGACCAATTTGATATGATGCTATCCAGTGTGGCCTGTCAGTAATCAGCCACAGTTTCCATCAGTGCGGTGATGTAGATTTAATTATAATGGGGGCGGGGATAAAGATGGCTGTTGGTCTCCAGCCATATGCTGGCCTCGGGCCCCCTGGGACTCAGCCCACAGCTTAATAATAAGCAGCCCTGCAGGAATTAGTGCTACTTTAACCACAGTGTTTTGACTGATGGGAGAGGTCAGCTGCTCAATGATTGAGTGCAGAAAGGTGTAATAACATAAAGATAGTGAGAAGTGAAAAAAAAATGCTCAGTACATTGTGGTAAACCCTGACTATGTCTTTTGCACTAAGGGGGAGAGAAAACAACTGAAGGAAAGGGAAGTTGGAATATCAGTCTTTTGTTCTCAGTTTTCTACTGCATGTGTTTCCAGAATGAATGCATACTGTATATTTAGTGCAGTAAGCTGACTCGCCACTCCAAAGGACTCCCATCTATCAGTTGCTGCTATATCAGCATCTCTTTAGACATTATCAGTGGATTGATCTTAATAGAACTCACCCACTGTGCTGTGTGGTAGCCTCAGTGCAGACATGGAGCAAGCAACAGGGGGCAAATTAGTTGTGGCCTGCTTCTGGCCTCTTTACTTACCGTGGTGACCTAAAGTCTGCCTCAAAAAATGGAAGCTGTGGTTTGGCAGAACTAATGCTTCCACCAGACAGGGTACATTGATTCTGAGGTGAAATGCAGATGGCAGAGAGATGAAACTCATTTTTAAACTGGCACAGTGATCCATAATGTTATAAAGTATCTGTGCTTCATTTACATACCCATTTATAGATGTATTGATTGAGGCTGGCTATGCCCAATGTTGTTCCAACTGAGCTAAGGTTAGGCATCTCCAGAGAGCCAGGTCCACTACACTTCCTGTGTTTGTTTCCATATGGCTTATCAAAGATTGAACAATGATTGAAGATTGAGTGATGTCAGTCGGTCACTCAGCATCACTGCCCTATTGCTTGATGTAGCCTCAAACTGCAAAGAACAGGTCATCGTTGCGACACTCCAGTGCACTATAATTCTGCTAGGTGTTAAATATTAGTATGTACGGTGCTTTGATCTCCGGCTTCTCTACGCTACATGTCCAAGAATCCTTGAGTAAGACATTGAACCCTGTATTCATCAACGTATGCATTTGTGTGAGTGTTGGGTTTTCAGTGCTCTTACAGCATTGCCCTCAAACAATTCAAACATGATACGGCAGTGTTGCCTAAAGAAATAAATGCTGACATGCAGTTTTGTGATTAATACATATGCCATCAGTTTCCACTTGTGCAACCAAGCAATGCTGACAACCTGATCAAGAAGCATTTCAAAGAGCCCGGTTTCCATCCCCAACTAGTCAGATGTATTGTAAGGGCATTAAGTGGTACAACATTAGGCTGGTGGTTTTAATCAGCCTTCTTAGCTCAGGAGGTAGTGCAGGTGTTTGCTGGTTTTCTTCCAGCTTCCAAGCTGATAGATTGGTGGTTCGATCCCTAGCTGCTCTGGTCTGTATACCAAATATCCCTGGGTGCACACTAACCTCAAGGTGCTGCCCCCTGTGTCTGGTTTTGCCAGAGGTTTCTTCCTGTTCTTCACACTGTTCCCAAAGTGCTTGATCACAGGGAGGTCATCTGATTGTTGGGGTTTTCTCTCTGTTATTATAGAGTCTTTACCTTTTACTAAGAAGCGCCTTGTGCTTACTGCTGTTGTGTTTTGACACTATATAAACTGAACTGAACTGACTGGCCTGTTATCATAGGCAAAATGTCTTCTGTTTGCAGAGAGGAATAAATTCAATTGAGCATTTAACATATAGGAGAATAAAGTTTTAATAGAAATGTACTTTTAAAGTTACCCTTTAAGAAATTGTAATTGTAATATTGTAAGATAAAGACCCTACAATAATACGATGAAAACAGAGAAAACCCCACCAATCATATGACCCCCTATGAGCAAGCACTTTGACAACAGTGAGAAGGAAAAACCCTTTTTAACAGGAAGAAACCTCTAGCAAAACCAGGCTGAGGAAGGGCCACGACCAGTTGGGGGTGAGTGGATGGAGACAGGACAAAGACATTCTGTGGAAGAGAGCTGGAAATTAATAATAACAAATAATTAAATGCAGAGAGGTATATAAAGACCTAGTGACCCTAATGACCCCAATTTGTCATTAGGGTCTATACACATAGGTGTGTTGTTTTTGTTGAGTGATCAAAGTGGCTTAAAGGCAAATTGTTTAATCAGAAACTGTCAGCATGTGCTGTAGGCACCCTTGCAGTTTGGTGTGTAACCCTGTTTGTGTGTGCATGTTTGAGCGTGTAGCCACGTACATAAAGCGAGCAAAGACAAAGAATGATGAGCCTCAAAGATTATCCCCAGCCGGAACACAATCCTCTTTGGAGGCGCTGTGCATTGCGGGGCGTATCTGAGTCTGGGTGCTGTCTAGACGCTGCTGCTGCTCAGCTGTGTGTGGAGGAACGTGCTGTACTAAGCCAGACAGCTGCACACACTGGCGCAAAAAGTAACAGCTGGATCACAGCATCTCATGTCAGAAGTCGCCCAGCCACAGTGACAAACAAACTCACTCGGATAGAAACGCTTGCGTGCAGTTTTCTATACACTCTCTCCCAAAAAATATCCCTTTGTGGGTCGGCTTCTTTCACAGGCTCCTAAAGCATCGCGGTTGCTGTGTCATTTGCAGTCCCAGACTCTTCCGACCCAACTCTGGCGGCAGAGCAAGGACACACAGTACTGAGTGTGCTCTGGAATGCGGTAACCTAGCAACAGGGCCGGAGAGACAGATCAGGTTGGCGATGGGCGACTGTGGCTCATCTGCTTAAAGGAAAACCCTGCCTCTAAATAGGAAGTCACCCTCAGCTGTCATTCATACGTCTGAAATTTTTTATTGGTTTCTCTTTGCTGTCAAGTCTGATACCACAGATTGAAAAGCAATCCATGCATGTCTGTTCTGTACTTAGATCATAAAGGCTTATGATGCCACCCAAATGGACATAATCGTTTGGGTCTAATGTTTTCGGCTTCTGGCACTTGAGGCTCTCACAAGTGTCGTCTGCGCCAAATGTAGTCCAGGCATCAAGTTCTTTGTGGGCTAGATGTGGCACAAATACCACCACATATCTGCTCGTCCGTGTAAGGTGGACTTGTGGCTGCACTGAGACAGCCACACTCACCCTGAAAGCAGCATCAGTCTAGGCAAAATGCCACAACGAACACTGCAAATATACAACCAAATATATCTTGCAGTAGCTGAAAAAAATCTGACAAAGAGAGCGAAAAATGAGGCCTGAACGCCAGCTTGTTTGCTGTTTATGATGTAAGCCTCAGCCATTAAGTGAGCTAAAGTATCTGATACGTATAAATAATACGAAGAAGTTATATACAGCAATTAAATTAGGCTAAATCATTTGCATTTCAATGAGAATGCGTTTTACTCAGTGCACTCTTACGGTTGTATGTACGTATTTTTTATATGATCTGTTACTTTTTTCAAACTCATGTGTCCTCTGTGTACAACATGATGCATGCATGTTGCTGTTTTGTACTAAAACATATGATGCATATGATATGGAGAAGGAATACCATACAAGCTTTGGACAGAAACGTCAGTCAGCTGCCTGAAACACCTTACGAGCTACAAGAGCCACAGTCAAACCCCTGTTCAGCTAAGGTAAAATGCAGAGATTCAGAGCAGGGCACGTAGGCCTCTGTGGCCTATTTTTAGAATGACGGGTAAGACATTTCCTCAGCAAAACTGCCTTCCTCCAAATGGAAGAACTGAATAGTTATTTTCAGTATATTTTTTCATGCCTAAGCCATTATTACGTAGCTCCCCTACAACCTTATTGTCAGTGACATGAATGGAAACTTACAAGCTTACATGCTTTAAGGTATATTTGGGGCTTTAACCACATCCTGCTAGCAGTCATAATGTGATGATGCTCAGCTAGCTGTCAATGTGTTATAGCGCTCTGCCAGGAGGATTCAGCAGACTGTTGCACCTTCTTCACATTTTTACATTTACAGGAAGGTGCATCACCCACTAGTTACAGTAAACATGGTTGTTTTTGTGAGTTTTGACCTTTTGTTAAATTTTCTTCTATCAAAATATTTCCTCTTGGTATTAAAGTGAATATCAGCTGTTAAAATACAGTGGTTTCTGTTTCTCAAAGTATTATGTAGACACAAAACTATTGACATCTCGCATAGATTTTAAAAAACATGTATTAGCTGGTGACAACAGCATGCTATGGTGTGATATAGTGAACCGCTATAAATGGGCCTTAGTGATTATAACAAGAATCAAACCATTATTGCCTGTCACCATCAGCCAAATTTGAATAGTTGTTGTGTTGTTATGGTCAAAGTATTCATGAGCTAATTTGAGCAGACTGTTTCTTTTAAGGGACTTGTTTGGGATTCTCCAGAGGACTAGAACTGCTTCTGCTGTCTGATTTGTGATATCGTGGTAGCGTAGCAGGATATGGGTTTTGAATGTAAAGGAAGGTTTGAATCTGGCTTATCTCCTAAATGTACACCTCTGATGGTATGCATTACTTGAATAGGCATCTTCTAGGCAGCAGAAAGTCTTGAGTGCAAGCCTCCCAACGGAGAAATGCATTGTTGATCTGCAGCAGAGGGCGCTGTATGGAGCAGCTCTTTAGTTTTAGAGCAGGTTTTAGAACAGACTTTTTACCTATTGCCCCAAATGTGTCACAACACAGCATCTAGCTTATTAAACGAGATCAAATAAAGAGCAAGGAAACTGTTAAACTTACCTTCAGACGTCTGTGTTTTTATACCGCCCAATGGTCAGATGTTGAAGAGTTTGTTTTTAATTGCAGCTCAAGAAAAGTTCTTTGTTTCAGTTTATCTAATTTGTGTTTTTACTGGTGACATCTTTGTACCATAAACCAGGAAACCTTCAGAAGTCTGTAGATCCTTTTGACCTGAATCATTCTTTACTCACGCTGTAATAGGCCCAGGATGCTTGAGGATTTCCATGATGCACTGAGCATATCTGTTTATACACTACTCTGCATTTAATCATTAGTGATTATTAATATCTGGATCGCTCTCACATCTTGTGTCATATCTTCCTCTCCTCACTGCCTTCACCAGACGGCTCTGCTCTCAGAGCCTGGTTCTGCCGGAGGTTTATTTTTGTCAAAAGGGAGTTCTTCCTTCCCACTGTCACCAAGTGCTTGCTCAAAGGAGGTTGTCTCATTGTGGGGGTTTTCTTTGTATTATTGTAGGGTCTTTACCTTACAATATGAAGCACCTCGAGGCAACTGTTGTTGTGATTTGCACTAAATAAATAAATTTGAATTGAACTAAACTGCATTGAATTAAATTGAATACAGCATTCCTCAGTGTGCTCAGATGTGTTGGTTGCCCATGAAGGACGAGCAGCCAGGTTTTATCACAGTGAATGTGTTCCATATCAGGCAAAAGCCCTTATATTGCTTCCCTGTAGTCTAAGTAAAAGCCCCTACCTCATCATCGTCCATACAGCTGTTTTTCTATTAATAGCATTTGAATAGAGAGCATGACCCTGACACTGCTAGCATTTGTCGTGCTGTCTTGGATGCTGAGCACTTGGGGAAGTTGCAGCATTACGCTCTAACAATGTTTTATTTCCTCCTGTTTCCTGTTGAGAATGCAGTCAGCGCAGCAGCAGCAGCAGCTTCAGGCTGTGCTCGCTAATGCGAGGATGTCTTGACAGCAGGGCTTTCCTGTGCAGGGCACTAGAAGTGTTGATCTGCAGAATTTCTTTCTCTGGTGCAGAGCATTGAGAGAACACTTTGATCACACAGAACACATTCATCTGTACATGACAGACAGTCACGGCCTGTAGACAGTCTTTTTCAAATCCTCTCTTTGGGATGTCATTGTAATAGGGTCAGGTTAGGTGGAGTGTTTGTTTCTACTTCCTATGTGTCCAATTTATCATCATTACTGCAAAAATAACCTCTTAACCTCCAGCAGGTCACCAGAAAGCCACTTACAAGGGAGATTTAGGGTTGTTAGAAGTTTAGCAGTCATGTAGATATGGTGACAGAACATTTATTTAAAATATGAACATTGTATTTTATTTACAGGACACAGACTCAAATGTTAGGATGGTTGCAGAATATCCTACTGTTTTAATTACATTATGTTAGCATAATTATGTTATGTTAGCTATTGCAAACATTGCAGCCTGGTGTACAAAACGTGACCTGACAATGGCAGTGCTAGATGTATCAAACAAAAAGGTAGCATGCAGTTTAGGATGATGTAAGAAGGATGATATTTTGGATGTTTTTACTGTCAACTGAAGTCTTCGGACAGATCTGGAGATTAGGTGATTTGCTAAATTGGAAGCATTTCCTTCCTTATTCCAAAAGACCCCATAATGCCTTTTGAGAATCATTTGTCATCCCTGGGTCCCCCTTAAACACAAAGTACTTCCATACGCTGCCATTCCTATCAATGAGTCAGAGCAGCACTATCGTAGCAGCTGCATGAGTAGCCATCTTCCTCGTGTAGTTGTTACTATGCCATCTGTAGTTTTTTGTGCTTGTGGGCTTCCCTCTTCTTCTTCTTCTTCTCCTTCTTCTTCTTCTTCTTCTTCAGTATGTAAAGCAAGAGTAGAACACTTGTACATGCTGTACACTAGCAATGGTATCTACAGTACCAAAGAAAAAGTGCCTTTGCTTTTTACATTTTCTAAAGTATCAGTTTTCGTGATGTAGGAGTAAAGTTAGGCTGCATTGTGACTTTGATTAGTAGTAAGCTATCAACTTTTTTTTTTTCTTAATTTGTATTTTACAGGACGGGTTACGATTGGACTCACATACTTTGAATGTATTTTCTACTTTCCTTCTCTATATTTTTATTGTTAGACTCTACTTTGCATAATTCACAGTTAAAAAGTGTAGTTATTTCATACTGGGGATTGATATAGCCCCTCTCTTCATCACTGGCCTCAAACTACTTAGACCACTTATGATACACAACCACTGCCAAAAATAAAAAGTTTGCACTCATGGGTTTATTTTAATAATGAACCTCAAGTGTGTGTTCTAAGGATATCGCTGACATGCTGACCAACTACCCCGACCTGCAATTACTGTTACTGAAAAATGATCCTTTAGCCAAGATGGACATTTTAATGCCCCATGAGAGAGTTGGTATTAGCACTCAATGTTGTGTTCCACGTTCCACCTCATGTAAACATGTGATGCGAATGACAATAAAGCTCCTTGAATACTTGAATATATATATATATATTAGGGGTGCAACAATACACAAAATTCACGGTTCGGTTTGGTTCGATACTTTGGTGTCACGGTTCGATATTTTTTCGATACAAAAAAATGTTCATGCCTTTTTAATTTGTCATTTATTAAAATTATAAATATATATTTTAACTCAAAAGTACAGTTTTTAAATTTAACCCTAACCCTTGTGCATGTTTTTTATTTTGACAGCGAATGCGCACCTGCGGACCACTTATGTGCAGCCCTGGTTATTTAGCTCATCATATCGCAGCCACAGAAATTATTTTGTCCATGAAACCATAAAGCTGCACTTTCTTTTTGCCTTATAGTCTGATTTGTCATAACTTTTCCGTTTTGCGGTAAGCTTTTCTTTGGCTGTCACTTCTTCACCCTGACCTGTCTTATTTGGCTCAGCAGAACTGAAATATATATCCTGCTGCTTTTACACACACACTCACATAAGCTCAGCGATTCTCTGCGCGATCAACCTCTCACATGTTTAAGCTTGCTGCGGGAGATTTCACTTGTCATGTTTGCATAGTAAGCTAACGATTAATAAGACTATGTCAGAGGAATTGGTGCGCAAATTATCATCACTCACAGATCAGTGCTGTCGCTCTCTATACACAGTTCACGCGATTGCAAAGTGAAAGCAAAAAACAAGCGCAAAGTCAAACGCGATTTCAATATGTCACATATTGACAGTGGCTCACCGATGCCAATGACATAATTACCCAGCTACATTTCCGAAAGAATGCAAAAGCATTGACATATATTTTTCCTTCCTACAATAGGCCGACGGGCAGGGCAGAGATAGATTTTGGTAGCCCGACTGGAAAAATCTCTAGCCCCAGGACGTCGGGCTAGCGATTTTGCGAGCCCTGTATCTGATTGAGGAATCACTCATCTTTGGAAAAGAGAGTTTATTACAGAGAAATGTCTCTTTCCAAAATAAAAGCTATACTATCCGCTTCTTCTGGGCTATATTCTCAGCAGCATATTAAACAGCTGTCTAAATGACTCGGCTAAAGTTAGTAGCATGCTTGTTGTTTTTGTCTTTGCACTAGGATGATGTCGGCGTAAATGTGCAGTCATATTCGTTGTGTTCCCACTAGTGCTTTCATGTTAATCTCGTTGAAATGACCTTAACGCCACAACACGGCAAATCTCCGTTAACGAGCTACCGCCGATCGCCCTGTGCATGGGGCTAGACGGCCAACACGTTAACGAGCTAACTGCGCTAACACACTAGTTCACACCAATGTAATTAAGCATTGCATGGCACATCCAACATACTGTTTTACTTTAGTCCATGACTCGCTTACCTTCAGGGTCATACGTCACATGAAAACCAAAATAATTCCAAACACCAGATCTGAATGAGGGTGGGGGAGGTCCATGTTGCAAGCAGAGCTTAACTTCTGTCTCGCTAGCTTGCCCTGCGCTCTTCCTTCTGACTATGCTGTCTGTGTTGAGCGCTCAGTGGATCTGCGCTGGACAGTGCAGCCTAGGCGGAGTAGTCGAACGCAGATTCACTGAGCGCTCAACACAGACAGCATCGTCAGAAGGAAAGTTGATAAAATAAATTACAAATTTTGTATTGTTCAATACATATGCGTACCGAACCGAAAGCACTGTATCGAACGGTTCAATATCGATACGAATATCGTTGCACCCCTAATATATATATATATATATATATATATATATATATATACACATATATCCTATTCATTCCAACAACGCCCTGTTTTCGTCTCTTGCCCACCGATGCCTTCTTGTTCCAGTAGCCCACTTGTCGCCAGGGTGCCGTCAGTGGTCCCCGTGGTAATCGGAGCACTAGGTGCGGTGACTCCCAAGCTAGGCGAGTGGCTCCAGCAGATCCCGGGAACAACATCGGAGATCTCTGTCCAGAAGAGCGCAGTCCTGGGAACAGCTAAGATACTGCGCAGGACCCTCAAGCTCCCAGGCCTCTGGTAGAGGACCCGAGCTTGAAGGATAAACCGCCCGCAGGGGCGTTCTGGGTGTTATATATATATATATATATATATATATATATATATATATATATATATATATATATATATATATATATATAACGACATTCCAATGTCATTGCTGTATAGCCTGGTAGTGTGGATCAGTGAATCGATGTCTCGTTCACTCTTGGCATACAGCTTGATGTCATCCATGTACAGGAGGTGGCTGACAACTGCTCCGTTCCGTAGTCGGTATCCGTAGCCAGTCTTGTTAATGATCTCACTGAGGGGGTTCAGGCCTATGCAGAACAGCAGTGGGGACAGAGCATCTCCTTGGTAGATCCCGCACTTGATGGTGACTTGTGCTATGGGCTTGGAGTTGGCCTCTAGTGTTGTACGCCACATCCCCATTGAGTTCCTGATGAAGGCTCTTAGGGTCCCATTGATCTTGTACAATTCTAGGCATTCCAGTATCCAGCTGTGGGGCATTGAGTCATAGGCCTTCTTGTAATCAATCCAGGCAGTGCACAGGTTGGTCAGTCTGGTCTTGCAGTCTTGGCTGATTGTTCTGTCTACCAGTAGCTGGTGTTTTGCGCCTCTGGTATTCTTGCCAATTCCTTTCTGTGTCCCGCTCATGTATTGACCCATGTGCCTGTTCATCTTAGCCGATATGATGCCTGACAGGAGCTTCCATGTAGTACTGAGGCAGGTTATTGGTCGGTAGTTGGAGGGGACCGGTCCCTTCTTGGGGTCCTTGGGGATCAGGACCGTCCGGCCTTCAGTTAGCCATTCCGGGTGTCTCTCGTTAACTAGCAGCTGGTTCATTTGTGCTGCCAGACGCTCGTGGAGTGCAGTCAGCTTCTTCAGCCAGTAGGCGTGAACCATGTCGGGCCCTGGTGCTGTCCAACTCTTCATACTGAAGACCCTTTCTTGGATATCTGCCACTGTGATGGTTACTGGACCCTGTTCAGGGAGGTCGCTGTGGTCTGCCCTCAGATCCTCTAGCCACTGAGCATTGCCGTTATGGGTTGCATCCTTCTCCCATATGCTCTTCCAGTATTGCTCCGTCTCCAGCCTTGGTGGTGCTGTTCTCTTATTGTTCCCTTGCCACTGAGAGTACACCTTTGCTGGTTCTGTGGAGAACAGCTGGTTTATTCTCCTGCCTTCTATCTCTCTGGTGTACCTCCTCAAGCGGCTGGCCAAGGCTGTGAGTCTTTGCTTGGCAGTTTCCAAGGCCTCAGGTATGGACAGCTATATATATATATATATATATATATATATATATATATATATATATATATACATATATATATATACATGGCTCAGTCCTATCACATGATCACAAAAATATGTCTGAGGTGACAAAATCACAGTGACATTTGTGAAGTGAATGAGGAACTGTGACTTATTAAGGAGTCAGGATTTTTGGATGTTTTTCATTTTCACAGTTGTTTTCTTTACCAGATGAACTCTTATGGGAGGAAAGTAAAGCTGAAACACATATTTACATCTTGCTGCATTTTGTATAAGTTCATATCAATCAATCAATCAATCTTTATTTATAAAGCACTTTTCATACAGAAAAAATGTAGCACAAAGTGCTTTACATAGTTAAAAGCAGCCCACCCCACCCTCCAACTCACTCCCCACACTCTCAATACACATATATACCCCCACCCACACACACATACACACACGCGCACACTTAAAGAGTAAAAATTGGGCTGGGCTCGCATGAGCCAAGTGAGGAAACATTATAACAGAGAGCCGTCTGCACCGGGAGCCGGTCACAGACCGCAGCCTCCAGGCTGGGCACACAGCAGGAGGGAGGCAAAGGAGCCCCCCAACCAGGCTGAGAGGACCCCAGAGACCCAGCAGCCACGGTCAATAACAGCCCCGGTGCAGAGAGCGCCCTCCGAGGAAACACTGGAGATATGACGCAATACGATGTATACAGGGTAAAATGATAAAATAAATAAGAACAGGATACAATATAAATATAAATATAAATAGAGTAAGAAGATTAAAAAATGAATAAGAATAAAATCAAGAAATATTAGGTAAATCCTAAATTAATAATAGAATAACAGGATAGAATAAATAAGCATAAAAAATAAATAAACGCTAAGTAAAAGCTAAATTAAAAAGGTGGGTCTTGAGCCTGTTCTTAAAAACATGTACGTTCTCTGCGGCCCTGAGCTCCTCCGGCAGGCTGTTCCACAGACGAGGACCATACCACTGAAAAGCTGCCTCTCCGTGAGTATGTGTCCTGACTTTAGGGATAATCAAAAGGCCAGTACCAGAGGACCTCAGGGTCCGCGAGGGTTCGTATGGTAAAAGCAGATCTGAGAGATAAGAAGGCCCAAGACCATTAAGACATTTAAAAACCAATAAAAGAACTTTAAGTTTAAGTTTAAGTTTACTCAAGTTTAAAACAACAACTACACTAAAGCTATTCTGTTATACCTGTATGCAAAAAATAAATAAATTCATAGTTCAGCAATACTGATCAATCTAATAAACTTAAACCTACACCATCCTCCCTATTCTGGTATTTTAAAGAGTACTTAGCATAAATATTAAGCAACCTAACTAATAGGGTTCCAACTCCCAGCAACAACAAAAATAAATAAATAAAAAATAGGGAACCACCCCTCACGCTCCACCTCATGATGCTTAATCGACGTAATCAACCTTAATTTGATGCAGTGTGAAAAAAAATGCACAGAAATCAATTATTTTTCAAGAAATATTAAATAGATTCAACATCTTTCTTCAACAAAATTGCAGACTGCACAGATGGTACCTTCCCAAAGGAAAAAGTACTATAGCTTACTAGGGTATATATATTAGACTTAATAGTCACTATATACAGTAATTGACTTCTATTCATTTTACATCAAATTAAAACTTTGGGTGTCAGATAATTATTTATTAAAAGCTAGACATTTTAAATGAGAATAAGAAAGAAAAGTATGTCTTTGTGCCCCCTTTTCCCTGTTAATGCCCTATCGGCCCCCCTGGCTAAACTTTGCTAGATCCGCCCCTGCACAGTTACCAGCGTCAGCTACGTAGAAAAAGATCCTGGTGTAGAAAGTAATAATAAATACATTCTAACAACAGCTGATCAAGCTTAAACGTGCTGCTGTTGTTCAGCCGCTGGTTTCCTCTTTCTGGTGCAAAGTGGGCCAAAAACAAACAAGAGAGACGGACTCGCTACAGAAAAGCCGATCAGCTGATCATTTAAGCAGTTTCATGATTGAAGTAGCAGCAGGAGAGGCAGTCGCTTGTTAAGCTTAACGCAGGAATGCTTTACAAACATTCAGAGATGGACTTACACACTTGCTTTACTTCTCTCGGGGATAACTTTGTCGGAGATGAAATGCCAGGTTGCTAGCGAAGCTCCAAATGCTATCCAGACCACCAACAGATCCCGCATGCCACAGCCGCTCTATCACGTGATGCATACTGCTCCGACTGCTAACGTTCTGAGGCGAGTTACGGCGTGTTGCAAGTTTTGTGAGGTGCTTTCGTGATATTTAATGGATCGGATTACATTTTTTATTTTTCTCCGATATCCGATCCAGTAATTAAGGTCAGTATCGGACCGATACCGATACGTAATATCGGATCGGTCCATCTCTAATTTACATGTTAGGTTTTCTACCTTGCTCAGTTGAAGCAAAGCACTTGAATAAAACCGAAAGCTAATTGACAGTTTCCTCCAATCAGCCGAGGAATATTTCAATGAGGAGAGCAGACGTAGCATCTCGTGTTGGTGTTGATTCATTCAGGGCTCAGGGGAAGAGTGGGGGGGCTGCCAGGTCAAGTCCTGGACACAGCTGCATTATTAACAGAAGGTCAGCTGTCAGCACGTCTGCAGGGTTCACATCAAGCAGCTCCCTGTGTTTCTGAGCCTGCGGCTGGGATGTTTGTAACCTTGTATGCCATTTAATGAAGGTTCATGAACTTTTTCTTTCTTGTTCAATAAAGCAGAGGCAGACCACAAGGAGCACATAACACAGAGCATCTGGAACAGATTTTATTACTGAACCATAAAAACACATATAAGATGCAGTGTCGTGAATGAGCACCTACGACTATTGAGATGAATAAATTATAGGGTTGTAATTAAATAAGGGATTTTACACATTCATATTCTCTAAAATACATAAATTACACACCTATATACCTGGTTAATAGGAACAAAAACCCAAGATTTTTCTTGCGATCCACAGATCAGTGGATGAATCACTTGCTGTTAAAGTTGCTGTTCAGGGTTTGTAGGTTCAGCTCCTACCTGAAGACACAGCATGTCTGGAGCAAAATAATCGTTTTCTAACAAAGTCTAAGAGTTCTGTCTCCACCCTGGAGGATCACAAGGTGTCGACTGTCATCTTCTCCCAGCTCTTCATCACTGTCGGTGCTTCTGACGCTGAGCCGCCCTGACACAATGGTGTCACGGCGCGCTCCACCCAGCCTGGGTTATGCTGACAGGAGTAGGGAGGACAGAGACATGTACCTTTTTCCACAATGTGGAGAGTGCTGGGAGAGATGCAGTTGAGACCTGTGTTGTTGTGATCTACGCTCACCCATCAGGAAGGGATGCAGACAAACATGTTGCGTCTCAGCTCTCTCCCAGCAGAGGCAGGAGGAAGGCTTATTCTTGCTTTGACAGCTCACAGCTCATAATCCCAACCAGAGCGGAGATACTGCACCCTGAAATGAACCACGAAGCAGTGCATTTTATCCTCTATGGCGTTATCCTGTTCAGGCTGAGGAGCTCACAAGATAGTCAGATTTTTAATGAAGGGGGGTTGGGGCATCCTCTGGAAGACCTCCTGCAGAGACAAAGTGCTGCTGAGCACACGATTATGAAGCCCTTTGCTTTCCAGACTCTGCTCCACCCAACCTCTTTAAAATAAACTGAAGCCAAACCGCTGCATGACTACTTACTTAAGGGCAAAATGGAGAGTTTACCTCTTTAAATGGGGAAGCTAGTAGCAGCTGCACATGCCAAGTGAAAATATATTTTCACATATCCTGCCTTGCTTTGTTCCTGGGTCGTTAATCAGGGCCTGTAGTCATAACCGAGTCATTGCCAGCTAAAAGTAGCTTTCTCCACGTGTTCCTTTTGAAACCCGACCAGCTGAAGTGTCTTTGGTCACTTGTGTGTATTTTTCCTTTGCTACCCTGGTTCCTTAGAAAACGGAGCCTGCTCTGTGTGAAATGGTTTGGTCAGCCTGGCAGAGGCCACCCTCTAAGCAGCTGGGGGAGGAAAGGACCGCAGATGCTGCAGCAGTGCTGTTGTGTCAGCATTGATTCCTCTGTGATGTGGCAGGTGACCTCAGTGAACCCACAGCTGAATAAGGACTACCAAGCTCCAAGCCACACAGACATGGTGATTTTTAAGTCCATCATATTGATTGTCAAATTAGAATGGGATTAATTCCATTTTTTTTACTCCTATTAAACAAATGTTCTTTAGCAAGGTTAGATTATTATTTTACTGACGATCCAGATCAAATAAAAGCAAATATAAAGACTAGAATGCAAAGTTGACATAATTAAAAAAAAAAAAAAAAAAAGCCATAAGTAAATTATGGAATAAATACACAATTAAAAAAACAAAAAAACAACTCAATTATTCATAATTTAATGTATATACATACAGGATAATTAATATATAGGTAAGTTAATACAGAAGCAAATTAAATTGAAATAATTAGTGTGAGGTTTTCAGGAATGAAATCATTACCAACTGAAAGAATATCAACTAAAAAATGATTTTTGGTGCAATACATTTAAAAAAACAAATACTGATTGAGTTTTCCTTCACTGATTTATTTTGATTCTGGCAATTTTGGGGTCGCTGCATTTACAAGAGCAAATTCTTGCTATGCAATGGCTAATTTATTTTTCTTAACCGGACCTTTTCAGTAACCCCACACAGTATTGCGGCTGTTAAATAACTGATAAACTCTCTAAGGTTGCCGAGCATTCAGCCGGGCTATTCTTAGATCCTCGTCAGTGAACAGTGTTTCACAGCTTCACACAGTCTTGTGCAGAGTAAAAGCAGAGTGACTGGACACTAAGGCTGCGTAAATATTATGGTTGAACTGTTGATTCAAGTGTAGTGACCTGGCTTCTTAAATCGGGAGGCTGCTCACATGTTTATGCCCGATAGGTTGCATTTGGTAATCTGCAGCTTTAGTGAGAAGCAGGTTTAGGGGTGTACTCTTATAGTTGGTGTACATATCAATAAATCAGACAGGAAGCGATGGAGTGAGGCCTGGGAGTACATCCTTCCATCTGTCTGTGTGTGAGCGACTGACCTTGACCAGCACAGACATCCTCCCTCCACAGGGCGCTGCATGACAGCGGTGGGACGGCACGCTGCGAGGGCAGAGACAAGGCTTTCCCCCAGCAGAGACGGGCGCAGCATGTGACAGCCCGAGCCCATCATTAGCCTGCTCCTTTGTCAAGCCCCTGCACCCACGTATATTTTCCTCTCTTTCTGTCTATTCATTTCAGCACTCACCACCTTCTTTTCCACCCCCCTGTCGACTCACTCCTTCACTTCAGCTCCGTCTCACACTTGCCTCCCCCATCTTCCTCCAGTGGTTGAGCCACCGTTCTTCCTCCTTTGCTTCATGCCCTCCTTCCAGGCCCCGTAATCCTTTTCTTCTGCATTATTACTCCATGCCCACCTCTGATTCTATGTCTCTCTGATTCAGGGCACAGATGATGTGAAGTGGACAGTTATTTTGTGATGTGTCGTCTGTTCTACAACAGTGAGAAACTAAACATTTGGTTGAATGATCAGTGACCAACCTGTGCAAGCTGCAGAAAAAGGTGGTGCAAGCAGCTTCGTGTTGGGACTTCATATTACTTGTGGGCGGTGTCAGATAGCTGTCACGGACACCTCCTACATTTTAGACTTTCTGGGTCTCTGTGTTCCCTCAAAGGTCAGCATTGTCAAGGGAGCTTAAAAATGAATTTGCATGAAATTGCACGCTGTATTAATGCGCATGAACTGATGTTTTTAACAGGGGGCAGAAAAATAGCTCATGCAAACGCACTTTAATTTGACTTTTATTGTTGCTGGCTGTGCAATTTCTATATAAACTGTAGGTCAGATTAGAGAGTTTACACTAACTCTCCTGAGCATCTTTTTGCCTTTATTTAACCACAGCAGGCAGGAAATATTAGGGTGCGATTGCAGTCAGAGTCAGCTTTAAGTATGAGCTTATATTATGTTAAATATGTACACCGTATATAAATGACAATTATTTTATAGCCTGATATTTCTAATTAGGCCGTTGCCATCTTCATGTTTTGATGCTAGAAGTAACGAGTGAGAGATCAATGGGAAAGTGCTGTGCACTCCTCTACAGTTTGACAATAGCAAAGTTGCCACACACTAAATCATACCCTGCTTTATCATGATTATCCAGCTGACTCTAAATCGTATTATAAAATCCATAATGACCTTCAGTAGTATTAAAGAAGAGTATAAAAGTAGCGATTGAGATCCTAATTCATTAGTAAAATGGGAATAGTGAGGTTATAAATTAAATGAGACTGACTTTTATTCAAGAATGACTTCTTTTTTGTAACTAGTTGCCCCTTATTGGCTAATAGAAAGAACACAAGGTTTGGCTCTACTTATTGAATGCTTACATCCCCGTCCTATATAAATTATGTGTGGAATATGAAATAAGAGAAATAAAAGTAATAGTTCAGTCATTCTTGGAGGTAACTCCAGTTCCTTGAGTGTTGTGTCGTGGGCACTTTTACCTTTATCAACTCCTTCATAAGTCATCATTAAAAGAGAGTGACTACTCCTTGTTGTTCTCCCTTAAACTGAGTAAGTACAGGAGCTCGCATTCTTGCTCTGGAGAAGTCACCACTTTCCTTTCTTCTCAATCATTAGTCTAGACAGTTTCAGTAGGATCTGACCTAAGCCCTTCAGTATTCAAGGGGAAGGAAAAAGCCTTCCCTCAGGGGTTAATGTAACATTGTGTCCTCCAGCTCCATCTACTTCAACCACTCAGAGCCTTCTCCCTCCTCTCCTGATTTTAATGAACCTCAATCCATCACCTCCCCATCAAATATGAATGCAGTCAGGGAGCGCTGCCTTCAATGGATGCCTCCAAACACAGTGACATACCTTCAGGCCTGCACAGCCATCCAATGAATTATTTACCCAAGTGCACGGTTGGTTGTGCCTCTGGTCAAAGCCCCCAGTGCCCTCCTTTATCCCCCCATCTTTTCTTTAACAGGAATCATATTTCACACCGAGTTAATCTATATTCATTCCTTTAACTCCTTTAATGATGCTCTTCACATCTTTAGGTGCTTTAGGTCTTTGGCTCCAATTAAAGAGCCTAATGAATTTTGACCATCCAATGAATAGCCTTTTGCGTTAACTAATTATAGATCCAACTCCACTACTGGTCATGTTCTGCTCTGTAATTGGATTTTCACCAAGAGTTTATTGATTTCATGTTGAATAAGGATGAAATATAGAAGGGGTGCTTAGTCTGATGTGTAGCATGCAAGGACGTGGAGAACTGTATTGCTTTCTTGTAAAGATTCATTTTAAAGGCAAATAATTTGCGTTGAATAAACAAATTTTAGAGACATTTTGCAGAAGTGCCTTGTGTTGGTGGTGGGCAGTGATTAGGCACCTCTATAGCAGCTCCTGCTTCACTCTGGGTGAGGAGAAGAGAGACTGCAGGGAATAAACAGCAAAACAGCCCCTATGGCAAGCAGGTGACTTTTTTTTTTTCTGTGGAGGAGGAATAATTAATCAGTGGAGAGGGCAGTGTGAAAAGGAGGGAAGGAAGTGGAAAAGAAAGAGATGAAAGGGGCTTCAGTTCAAAGACAACAGTCAGTGATGAGCCTGGCCCACTGCAGCAGGCTATGGAGGAAGGCCCCAGACAAACAGGGCTGTCTTTGGAGGAACGCAGAGTACATTCAGCATGGAACCAGCAATCCGATTGCATCAGTGATTGGTCTAATTGATTTGAGTTTTAAGAAAAGCAGAATAATTGCATTGTGGCCTAAAAATATTTTTAACATAAACAAAGTTTCATGGCTGCTCGATAACAATAAAATACCTAATGAGGGAATATCGTTCAAAGAAGTGAAGGTACTCTCGGAATAGGATAAAAAAAAGTAATCATAACAAGGAGAACTGAAGATCTTGTTGAAGCTCATTTTTAACTGACACGTTACAAAGACTTTTTTTTTCTTTCATTTGTCACCACGAGCCTTGTTATGTCTGTCTGGAGCATCAAAAACTGTCAGCTACCAAACGTCTGGCATCAAACGTCTGGCCAGAGGCAGCGTGCCTGCATGAAAATAATTGGCAGTTTTTTTGAACAGCTGGTAAATGAGACATTGATCGTTAAACCTGAATGAAATTAACAGCTGTTCAACCACCAACCTTTCACCCATCCACTTTCTATGGCTTATCTCAGGTTTGGTCACAGGTGCAGCAGTCCAAACCACCCTGTCGCTGGCCAGAGCTTATAGCTCTTGTGGGAGGGATACCTAGGCATTCCCAAGTCATCACAGGGACAGTGTGTCCTCTGTCTGCCCGGGGGTTCCTAAATGGTTGATAATCCCAAACACCTCAGCGAGGAGGTTTCTAGGAGGCCTTCTATCCAAATACCCAACCAACCTAGACTTTCCTTTCAACGGAGAGGAACAGCAACTTGTCTCTGAGCATTCAGATAAAACTGAGGTTACTGTACTCGGCCCCGAAAATCTTAGAAATATGGTATCTAACCAGATTCTTACTCTGTATGGCATTACCTTGGCCTCCAGTAACACTGTAAGGAACCTTGGAGTGATTTTTGTCCAGGATATGTCCTTCAATGCACATATTAAACAAATATGTAAGACTGCTTTCTTCCATTTGCGCAACATCTCTAGAATTAGAAATAAAAATCTCTCTCAGAGTGACGCTGAAAAGCTAGTTCATGCATTTATTACTTCTAGGCTGGACGACTGTAATTCATTATATTCAGGAAGTCCTAAAAACTCCCTGAAAAGCCTTCAGCTAATCCAAAATGCTGCAGCAAGAGTACTGACAGGGACCAGAAAGAGAGAGCATAGTTCTCCTGTTTTGGCTTCCCTTCATTGGCTCCCTGTTAAATCCAGAATTGAATTCAAAATCCTGCTCCTCACATACAAGGTCTTAAATAATCAGGCTCCATCTTATCTCAATGACCTTGTAGTACCATATCATAATACATTTCTCTGTATGTATTATTGTAGGGTCTACCTTACAATATAAAGCGCCTTGAGGCGACTGTTGTTGTGATTTGGCGTTATATAAATAAAATTGAAATTGAATCCCTTGAGTGACTGAGCTCCTCACCCTGTTTCCGAGTTCCTTCGAGGAAAACCCATTTCTGACATTTGTACCTGATATACTATCGGATATATTACCAGCTGACTGCAATAAACATCCAATAGATTAAAAAGTTACTGCATAAAAAAGTACCCAGTGGAAATAGACAACCATTTTCTTCTGCTCAGTAGGAATCCCATAGTTTGCTATTTCAGCTACACGGGGAAAGCAACATATAGCTAAAAAGGCCCAATGTAAGTGCCTTTTTCTTCATGTTGGTGTTGGGCAATATACCATTTTTCCACGAGATACTTATACCTGGTGGCAGATTCAGTTTTGTAAAGTTTTTCATTGCTGTTGCTAGCTGGCTAACACATAAGCTATGGTTATCCATTATTTATAAAAGTTATTTTTCTCATTTTTTTAATGACTACAACAATAAACATGTGTTTATCTTAAAACAGTGATGTGATTTCTATGATTAAAATTGCTTTAATTTAATAAATTAACGTTATTTCACCCACTCGGCCTGCAAAGTTCAAATGTAAAGGATCTTTTAACATATTTAACATAAAGGTAACCTAAACAATTAAGAGGTGCCAGGGCTGCTTCTATCCCAGCAGAGTGAAGTAGAATAGAAGAACAATCCTCTGACTTTACACTGTCTGTATCTTCTGCTACCACTCTGAGTGACAGCAGGGCCTTCATAGTGCTTTCATATTGCATATTAATGTTGAGAGATGCTCTGTGTGTGCATCATTGGGTGCATTTACAAGTCTATTTTTCTCTGTGTCATCGCTCTTTATCTGCCTTTAATCAGAAGAAAAAATGTGTCAAAAGCATCGAGCTCTGTGTGACCAGCTGTAATGCTAAGCCATCCATTCTGGAATATAGACCTGATCTGTCATCATCCTTCCTCCATAGATTAGCGTTTAACAGCAGGAACAGCTTTCCATCCAGCTCAGAGGGATCAATACATCGGTTTCCCTTCTATAAAATCTGATTCTGCCTCTGCCAAGTGTGGGTTATGTAGAGGGTCGGAATACACAGCAGTTGATGTTGGCTTCTGCTGGGAGCATACGATTAGAGATGCTCTACAGGCTCGCACTGAGCGTAGTGTTGCTGCTGTTGTCGCCTAGCCTTCCATGCCTTCCCTGCGTCCTGTCACTGATCATTACAGCGTCCCCTGACAGAGTGTGCTGGTGCACTGCTTCTTCATGCATAGCCTTCTATTCACTCTGTCTGCTGGTTTCATAGCTTTAGCATAGGTCAGCTCAAGTTCAGCCAGAGGATGAAAAGGGTATTGTCCACTCCTGATTTTCATCCTTACATAACAAAGATGTCCACACTTCGTGTTTTGTATAATATCTGGCATTATACAGCATAAAATTTCCTTTGGAATTAATAATGTATTTCTGATTCTGATTAATATGAATAATACACAATACAATACAATACAATACAGAAAGAACAAAGAGTAAAACAGAACACTTTGTTTGAAAGGCATATCTTTGCCGAAGATGTTAAACGCAAACCAATATTACAGTAAGACTGGTCTCTGTTCTACACCTCCACTTGCTGTGACAACCTCTGATTGTCTTGACAGGCATTTCGGCCTCTGTCTGCACTTTGGTGCCATCTGAGGGACTGGTCTATAATTATGTTGAAAGAGAATAGTCACAGTGTGTCAGTCAGCATGAGGCACCTGTTCTAAATGGTTAGTCACTGTTCTGGCATCAACAAAGAGTCAAGCCCAGGAGAGGGTAGCACTTGGAAGCTCTCTCCTTATAACGGTGGACCGATGTAGCATCCACATGATTGCGAAAGCATAGATTGAATATTCCATTTTATTTATAAAACAACTGTTTACAACAGTCTTCTTAAGGCACTTTCTATTGTAAGGTAAAGGCCCAGCAATATTAGGGTGAAATTAATGATATGATCCTCTGTGAGGAAGCCCGTGTGACAGTAGAGAGGAAGAAATCCCCTTTAACAGTAAAAAAAAAAAAGCTTAGGAAGGTGCAACTATCTTTATCACAGGAATTTCTTCCCAAATTGATTTGATGTCATTAGCGAGGTACAGTTTTTGGATTTTAAAACAGTCAAGACTTAATTTAGATGCAGACTTGCAGCCGTAGTTAAAAAGATATAATAAAAGTATTTAACTGTTTGGGGGATTACAGGTATTTTATACATAAGGTCTAAAGAGATGTTGATGCAAATGAAGGAGGTCATACTCTGAAAAACCAACATCAACCCACATAGCAAAATTGGTATGGCCCGGATCTGGCCCACACAATGTGCTTACACATGGCACACATACCACAAAGAATGACGGCCCTGTGCTGGCGCAGAACAGTTTCAGCTCTGGCCCCAGATGTCAGCCTAATGTGTGTCAAGCAATGTAATAACAACATGTGCCGGAACATAATAGTACAAAAGTAACATGACAAAACTCTGTTTAGACACTGAATTAACTGATTCTTAGATAGGTCTTTCCTACTCTCCCGGATTACTCAAAGTGCTCTATACAACATGCCAAATTCACACACTTTCTCTAAACTGGGCGCTTCCTAACTACATTCATACTCTTGACATGCAGACTGGAGGTGCCAGGAATCGAACCACTAACCTTCCAATCAGTAGATGACCTGCTCTACCTCCTGAGTTACAGCCACCCGGTGGTACACATGAGTAAACCCTCACTACGTTTTGGAAAAAGTGTACACTCACAAACCTGTCAAACCTGCGTTTGAAATGTTGGCCCATAGCAGTATAGTATTGCAACGTGGTATTTGGGTCTTTTAACTGAAATAGGAAAATCGGAACATAAACAGTGTCATCATTGCCAGACCTGGCCCACATCTGGTTGACATACACCCTGCCATGACACCAGTCAGTCAGAAGGCTTAATGCCGGATCTGGGCCAGACCTGTTTTCTATGAGCCTGGGCCACATAAACCAAACTACAATCGGGCCAGCTGTGGCATGCCATCACATAAACAGTGCCATCTATGCCAGGCCTGGCCCCTATTTGGATGACATAACACACGTACCATGCCAGAAGTCAGCCAGCAGTGCTGGCTTGACACTACATCCGGGCCAGACCTGTCTGCTATGTGGGAACGCAACACCAACAACAACCGTCAGACCAATAGTAGAAATTTTTGACTGGGAATATCAACCATCTAATACATTCTCAAAAGTACTGGCAAGAGCGCCAAAAGGCCTGAAAGACCACAATAGACAGTTTTCTTCTTTGGTTTTGAAGGAGAAGTTAAGGAGATGTTAAAGGAGGTGTGTCATTGTTAAGGGCTACTGACAAAGAAATGGGATATACTTCAATGACCAACTCATTGACCTGATCTCATCCCAAAAGAGCATGATTTTTGCTTACTGAAGGCAGAACTGAAGGAAGAGAGACCAGCAAACAAGCTGCAACTGAACACGGACACAGTACGTGCCTGGTAGAGCATCTTAAGCAGAGGTTGTCCAACTGCAGGCTTCAAGGGCCCGTCTCCTGCAAGTTTTAGATGTGTTCTTGATCCAACACAGCTGATTTAAATAGCTAAATTACCTCCTTAACATGTCTTGAAGTTTTCTAGAGGCCTGGTAATGAACTAATCATTTGATTCAGGTGTGTTGACCCAGGGTGGTATCTAAAACCTGCAGGACACCAGTCCTTAAGGCCTCGAGTTGGGCATCCCTGATCTTAAGGAAAGAAAGTGAATTTTGTAATGTCCATTGTTCTAGAGCTCAGACAGTCACTTCACTGTCACTTTCAAGTCTCACGGATCAGTTTGGTCAGTTTTAACTTTTCATATCCATGAACAGTGATAGGTATAAACCTAACAGTAATCTGTCAGAATCCAACCCTCAGTGAGATACAAGACAGGCAGTATCAAAGCACCCTGGTATCTGAACAGCAGAAACAACAAAAGCATGAAAATAAGACTGACAGTGTAAACTTGTCCTGGGGTAGAATACCAGTGGAAAGGTCATTATCAGTTCAAAGTGAAAATGGTTCTTCCCCTAGGCAACATGAATGTGCTCAACAAGTTTTTTGACACTCTGTCTAAGCAGATGAGGAAAATTCACATCAAATCGGGTGTGAAGGTGATGCTGGGAGACACGTTGAAACTGCAAGAGATTATTCTCCTAGAAAAGTTAAATATCCTCAGCAGTTTTTCTTAGTCGTTGGCTATAATGGTTCATGATGTGGTTCTGTCTATCTGTGTCACAGTATCCTGTTTATCAGGGACATTATCGATTGATAGAAGACTCATATTCCTTCCTATGATCTGTGATCCACTTGCTGCTGTAGATCAGGGGTGGGGAACTCTAGAGCTCAAGGGCCCGGTGTCCTGCAGGTTTTAGATATCACCCTGGGTCAAATGATTAGTTCATTACCAGGCCTCTGGAGAACTTCAAGCCATGTTGAGGAGGCAATTTAGTCATTTGAATCAGCTGTGTTGGATCAAGGACACATCGAAAACCTGCAGGACACCGGCTCTCGAGGCCTGGAGTTCCCCACCCCTGCTGTAGATCATGGATCATGGGAAGAAGGAGGGGAATCCTACACTCCTTATTTAATATTCTCTTTTCACAAGTGAATAAATTAAATTCTTTTCTGCAGTCACTGGAGGCAAAAGACAGAAGGAAACTAGGGTTTAAAAAGAAACAGGAAGTGAATATATATTTTCATGTAACAGGCCAGAGCTTAAGGCCTGATCAGGATTTTGTTTTCCAAGGAGAGACAAGATTTATTGCTCATTCTTTCTTATGTTCCATTCCAATAGTCTTATATTTATAGATTTTTTCCTTTAAGGAAACAATTAGATGTTTTTTATTTATTTATTTAGGAATATACTAAATTGGGTAAGAAGAGTGAGCTGCTTTCAATACTGACCAATCTTACTTGTAAGCTAGAGGCAGGGATGCATGAACTGAGATTTATAGGTACAGAAATCTTCGAGCACATGAAAGACAGGTGAAGATTGTTACTGACTTTGATTAGGAGGCTCTGTGATAAAACTAGCGTCCAATCGCCGACTCTCCATCCTCCTACAGCTATCCATTAAGATTGACGAGGTGACATTGACAGCATGGCTCTGTGCCTCCGCACCGTCAATGTGATAGGAGCTGTTTTTCTTCCTGGCCATAAAAGAGAAACACTGTTTGTGTGACTCATCCAGAGACCAAGCTGTATGTCAGGCTATGTAAAAAAAGGTCCCCGTGTCTCAGACCAGAGTGCTAATCAGTGGAAGGATCTCAGCTGTAGAGAAAATGGTGTGAACTAAAACCTTTTAACAGAGCGATGGCTTCAGTTCTGTTTGTTGTGGAGTGTGGCTAAGCTCTGTTCTCCAGCTCATCCTATCGATCCACCCATCAGGTTGAAAGTATATAATTTTTATTTATTGCCTGAATTAAGGCTCTTGTAGCGTGTTTATTTCCCTTGCTCATTATTACATTTCATTCCTTATTACTTATATAATCAGTTGGATGGGTTTCTTTTGGTTAGCTGCAGTCATTTTGTTTTTAATGACCTGTCACTCCAGTCAACAGTTATTATCCAAACTCAAAAAATGCCTCTTGTTTCTGTGTCGTGAACAGATTATAGATAATGGGCTGTGTGCAATGCAAGGATAAGGAGGCAACCAAACTCACAGATGACCGAGACAACAGCATCTCCCAGGGAGCGGGCTACCGCTATGGGGCCGACCCCACGCCACAGCACTACCCCAACTTCGGGGTCACCGCCATCCCCAACTACAACAACTTCCATGCTCCTGTAGGACAGGGGATGACCGTCTTCGGGGGAGTCAGCACTTCCTCACACACAGGAACGCTGAGGACCCGGGGTGGAACAGGTAAAGGAATCACAATTTTTATTTCTGAATGTGAAAGTAATGAAAAGCGATTCAATATATATATATTAATTGCACAGTAATATACAGTATGCTTAGCATTTGCTGTAAGACCTGTCCTGATTAGGGTTTTTTTCCCTGAGCTATAAACCCTGAGCACGTGCATGTTAGCTTCAGAAACGTAGATCCATTTGTTGAAGATCCCAGTGTAGGGAGACTAAGCAGTGCTGTCAAAATTCCCTTCTTTATACCTAATTTATATTGCCATCCTCATCTTGATGGGTTTTCCACTTTGTCACAGTACTAATGAATGTACCTGCACAGGCAGGCCAGCAGGGTACCTCGCATGTCTAAACAACTTTGACATGAAAGAGCGTTGGTACTTAAGGTTGATTTATCAATATCCAGAGCTTTACCAATTCAATTTAGTTCAATTCAATGTGATTATATTTACAAAGGGCTAAATCATAGCAACAGTCATTTCAAGGAGCTTTATATTGTAAGGTAAAGACTTTACAGTAATACAGAGAAAATTAGACGGCCCTCTTTGTCCAAGCACTGGCAACAGTGGGAAGGAAAAACTCCTTTTTAACAGGAAGAAACCTCCTGTAGAACCAGGCTCAGGAAGGGACATCAATCAGCCGTAACCTGCTGGTGGTTGGGGTCGGGAGGCTGGGAAAAAAATAACAATAAGTGATGATTAAATGCAAGTGGTGTACAAGTGAGTGGCAAGTGCTGTGGCAAGTACACAGATGTATACATCTCCTGTTGCGCCTTGACTGTTTTTATCTGTGCTGTACCTACACCTTACCTTACCTACATTGTACCAGTGCCGTCCTTACACTACACCTGTGCTTTACCTATGCACAAAAGGTTTAGGTTCAGTTTTAAATTATAAATGAAGCCTTAGTTATTTCCTTTCATCTCCGTACAGTCATAAACCCTCCATTAATTACCAAATCTTTTATTAAAACATTTTTTCATGTGCTCTAAAACTTTGCCCTAAATTTGTGATTAAACACAGTGCTGGTATGCCAATTTACCCTGCAAAGGAAACTGACTGAAGTTTCTAGTATGTCTGTCGACAGGTATTAGTGTTGTTGTTGGATGCTGTAGTGTTCCAGCTAAGATCGTGGCAGAACATGACGGTGTTGTCGTAGGCTTCTGAGGACTCAAACACAGAGACAATAACCTTTTCATCTATCACAAGTTTATCACGGGTTACATCGTGGACAGCTGTGATCTTATTAGTTGCAAATTGGAAGGTCAACGCCAAACAAAGTCAGAGTTGAAGCTAATTGAACTTTTACAACAGTGAAGTATAAAATCCAACGGTGCTTCAGACTTTAGGATCCCAACAAATATGACTGCAATGTCTCTCTTCAGTTTTAAAAAGCATTTAGTTATATTTTATAAGTTATATTTTCTAAATTCTAAAAGCACATTAACAGGGAAGACAAAAAGTTGTCCCTTTCACTGTGGGTTGAAAACGCCTCCCTTGGCCACCATTATCTCCATGAATTGTGTCTTTTGAACTTCTTTGTATCATTAACATTAACAAGTGGGACAAAGAATACCACTTTCCCACTGCAATTCTGCCATGAGGATGCCAGACAATTCAAGTTCATTTGAAGCGTATCAAGACTTTGATGACTCTGCTCACAACAGCCAGTTTTGATCCCTGGACTTGGATGATAACAGAATGGGAAAACAAAGAGCAGAGCTTGCCTGTCACCACTGCTGTGATATAGGGCAAAAAAACCTTTATATTCAGCTTCTTTTGCAGATCTGCTCAGTGGCAAACAGATTAGACTGTGTTTGTAGTTGTTAGTTACCATTTGGGAATAGTGTGACATATAAAAAGAGCAACTCTCCCTTAGAAAATCACTGCAGAAGAGAAGCAGAAAACTGATCATATCCTTGTTCCATCTTTGCTTTCGCATCTGAGCAGTCCTGTCATGTGAAGTGTGAGGACAATGCTGCTGAGAGACAAATGGTATTTTGCAAACAAGCAACATAGAGGGAGTAAATAACAAATTTCTTGGAGAAAATACTCTTTATTGCTTGACAGAAGACGGGAAGGATTTCCATCACAGCCTGAAGTGTGAGTGTTAGTTCTTTTTGTTTCAGTCCCACACAATTAAGGTGCTGACTGGGCCTAGTAATAGTGTTGTGCTCACAGCCACCCACAGGCATACGCCTCCATATGCAAAAGCAAACTAAGAGGGGTTTCTCTTGCTGTTAAAGACTTCCCATAACATCCCAAAAACCTCGACAGTCCGACCCCAGCCCGGCCATGTCAGGAATGTCCGACTGGCATTAGCACCGGCCTTTGTGTGCCGGTTTCATTGTTTAGGTAGGGAATATTCCTACTCAGGATATCCTTTGTGTTTGATTGAGTCCAGGCTGCTATGCAGAGGAACTCTGCATTTCCACTCAACTTAGCAGAACACTCCCTGAAAGTGTGGATTATTTTTCTGCTCTGTATAATCCAAATCCACACGGTGGTAGAGAAGCAGAGAGGGGTTTAGCTCTTTAATTTTCTCCTGGTGGGAGAAATTTGGATGTAAGCCGGCCTTCCCTTTAAAGCCTTGTTATAACGCAGCTGCCTAGCTCATTCTCCTCAGCCCCAGTCAGCCCCTTCAGTGGAGCTGGTATCTGAAATCTTATTGATCAGTTGATCTTTTGCTGATGTCATTCTCCCCAAATGGAAACTTTCGGCTAGTACCATGGTCTTATGTAACTAATTGAGTGGCATCGCAACAGACAACTCTGATCGATAAACTAGTTTATAGTTGGCGCTCACCTCTGCTGACCTAATCGAACATTCAAACACCACAAACAGCTGTTCTGGCTTGAAGGTTTTGTTGATGTTGTTCGGTTGGAGAACTCGAGTGTTTCAATCAAACACTCTTTTTAAAGGTCTCCTCTCACATCTGTGTTGGTTTTTCACATAAGTAACAGCAGGTCCTCTTTATCTGCAGTTCCATCACCCAGAGCGCCACAACAAGCCTCTTCATATCACTGCTGCCTCCTGACAAAGAATCCGTTTGATGAGACTCTGATGAGAAATTACTTGAATTATCAAGCCGGTGTAAGTGGACTCTAAAGAATTGCCTGTTCAGCTTTCATATGTCAAACACTCCACAGCATCAAACAGCTGCTGTCGTCTCAGACCTGAGACCTGTTACGAGGCGAGACAAATGGAGCGAAACTAAAATTGGATTTCCGAGCTGTTAAAAGATAATATTTGATTTGGGGTCTTATTTTCATAACTGGAGCCATCATTTGTTATTGATAATATCATTACAGTTACAGTTGATGAAATGGTGGAAGAAAGATGAGCATCCAGATAATCAGAGAAGTTTTTGTCTGTCGTTAAGATAAATTCCAGTTCAAAGACCAACTTTCTTGTTCAACTTTCAGGAGCTTTGCGTGCATGCGTATGGTAACGTATGGCTGTTTACATGTTCTTGTCTGTACTTTAACCTCCCATAAGAGGTATCTCCGTCATCGCAGTAGTTTTTTAATTGGCGAAAGACAATCATTCAAATAGCATTGAAAAATGGTCTGTTTGATATTATCTGTTTGTCAGTCTATCAGTATCAGTAATAGCCATTAAATTAAAAAAAAGAAGAAATAAGAAACACCCTTCAACTATGTTATGTGTGTTGACGTTGTATAGCTTGTCCACCAGAGGGCTTCCTTGTTGGTGGCATATGTGTTTGGAACAATAAAGAACTACACTTACCTTTATGTTTTATGTGTTTCAAGAAAAAAGAACATCCGCCAATATGTTGAAATTAATAAAATATCACGCTCTGTAAGTGACATTATATATATCCACTAAAAGGTCAGCAGAAAACAATTTTCTTTCTATAACTTACCAGAACTAGATTTTTGCTTTTTCTCTGCATATCTACGTGAAGTATGTTCACCTAATATTGAAAGAGGAAAACTTTCCATCAATGTATTTCACAAAGTAGTTACCAACTTGCCATATTATGCCACTCGCATGTGTGTTCAACTGTGCTCCAGATGGTGCAATCGAGCTACAGCTACTTTTCTGTACAAATTATGGGGTTGTTTGTAAATTACCTCAAGTATCATTTTCTGCTTTATGTAATGTTAACCAAAAAATGGGTAAACTCAGCAAATATCAAAGCATTATATACCCACATTAATAGATGCAGAATGGGCTAATAGCAGCTAATGATATCAGCAGGTTAGGAGGAGGTAACTGTTTAATCTGTTTTATTTGTGGTAAAATGTTATAGAAAATACAAACACAGCTAGATTACAGATTCTGCCATGTAAAAAATGATGTTTCAACCTTTCAGATGTTACTGTTAACAACTTTAGATTTCGAAGTTGTATCTGTTATAAGTAACATTACAAATACAGTGTAAAGACAGAGTAAGGGTTTCACACTGTATTAATAAGTACTCATATTGTATAAGCAGGTTGTTTTGCTCTCACTTATCCAAGTCGTTGCATTCATTTGACTCAGTCCCAGTCAGTAGAATCGTTATTTGGACATTGAAAGCATTACATAACTGCTTTCGTTTCACACATTGCGAGGTTTTCCAGTTGAACTTTCCACAACACCTGCCTTGTTGTCAGGATTATTGCAGTTTGGTGTGACAAACAGAGAAGCAGAAAGGCATTCGAGATTTGTTCATAAAAGTCACTTTGTAATGGCTTTTGAAAGGGAAAACAACAACTTCTGCTCTATTTCAGCCAGCTTGATGTTTTCAGTCTTGTCTGTGTGGAGTCGTTGAGATAATGCTGGCATGGCTGAAAAGGTTTTGCAGGCCACTGGTCTTTATCTCGAGTTTTAGCCAGTCTGATGGGAGTCAGGCTGGATTGAAGTAAGTCCATATTCAAGCTTCTGTCACTGGACAATTCAATGTCAGACCTTTGGCTGCCCTGCTGCTACATTCACATTACTGTCAGCTTTATCTAATTGAAGTGGTGGATTTGCTTTAGGCAAGCAGGAGCTCTGGCTTGTAAGGTCAATTTTGAACTTTTGCCAACACTTTGAAACTATCTTGTAGCAGTTTTAGCAGTTCTGTGTGGGTTTTAGCTTCAATTAAAGGTAAGCAAAGATCACTCCATGTCACAATGTTGCCAGAATTTGACTGAGCCAGTGTCTAGACAAAATGCCTTTTTGATTGTTTCTTCTATTGCTTTTTTATTACTGTACCAGTTTGAATTTCTTTCTTCCTTAGTCTCTTTTTATTGTTGACCTCCTGTTATCCAATAACATATTCTATAAAAGGTGTGTAAGGGTCAGAAAACAGTGCTGAGATAGATATTTAAAGGATACTGTTCTTTCTTACATCTGTGATAAGAGGTAAATTAACAAAACTGGTGGAGGAGAATATTGATTCTGCAAAAGTTAGTCTACAAATATAAAGCATATAGTGTCACAGAGTAAACGTGATCTGTATGATTAAGACTCGCTGGTTCTTTTAGACTAAAAGCCTTCCCGAATCCTTAAAAAGATGAAGACAATAATCTAAAAATAAGGACTTAACTGGTAAATCAGGTCTTCAAATATTCAGAATGCTAAGACCTGAGAAGCAGGAATCAACATACAGCTTTTTCTTCTAACATTACAATTTAAAATTAATCTCAAAATATTGCTCAAGGGTTTCGATCCTGGCACAGAAGGAATCAAATCAGTGAAAAGCAGCAATTCCAGGTCAAGCAGCTCTAACATATTAGCCTAAATTGATAGCCTACATACAAGATTTCCACGGTGACAAGGACATGGGCAAGCCTGCAATGAACTACATGAACCAAATATTATTGCTTTGTCAAATTGCTTAACCATAGTGGCATTAACAAAGGTATTAGAAGGTCATAAATATAACTTGTGGTAAACTGCAGGAAGCTGGTGGATTTAGTGTGTGTCTGACGTGTCGGTTTGATGGTTTGAAACCATTATAAAACAAGGTTTCTATCTGATATTTCAATGTTTATGTTTTATCTTTCAGATGATCCAGTATTCACATCCACCACACACCATGATTGTACAGAAACTGAACTTGTATCTTTTTAGCTCGTTTTTGTCTGTTTCTGATTTAGTCATTGGACTTCAACCCAGTGCAATCGATCAATGTCTCTCTGGAAAGATGGACGGTGCTGTTGTCCATCGCTCTTTCCAATTTAGCCATGGTTGGCAGCATCGTATCTCCTCCTTGATCTTCTTTCAAGAATCTTCAGCATTTTGTGGTTATCGGTGAAATTAATGCTGCGAAGGGAGTTAAGGGCTAAACATTCTAACAGTCTATCCTCAAAGAGGTTCCTATTTTAAGAACCTCCTTAGTACCATACAATAGTATACAATCAATCAAATAGTTCCATTTTTTCTGCTTTTGTCTTCACCCATTCGGCTGAAGTTCTTGTACAAGATCTTTAATTTTTACCTTCTAGGAGTTGCATCTGAAAAGTCATGTTGTTCTGATTTTAAAAGTTTAAAAAGATCTGCTACCATACAATGTACTTCACACAGTTGTTCCTTTATCCTCATTGTGAAGGAGCTGTTGTTGCAGCTCATTTCAGTTCAGAGTGTAATTTTAAACTGGATTTTCTTGCTAATCCTCCTAGCGCTGACACTATGGTTTGGTCCCTCCTGCAGGAGTCACCCTCTTTGTGGCACTTTATGACTACGAGGCACGGACAGAAGATGACCTCAGCTTCAAGAAGGGAGAGAGGTTCCAGATTATCAACAGCACGTAAGTTGCAGCTGCTTATCAGTCTGTCCACACTCAGGAGAAATGCAAGTCTACGAGAAGATGGCGCTAGCTACTTGGAGAGGTGCAGACAAGTTTTCAGATGAGTCGAAAGTGGAAGCTTGTACACGAAAAAGAAATGTTTTGGTTTCATAATGTAGAGCAGGAAAGAGCCCAAAATAAGCCTGCTTTACTGCTTCAGTTTGTGAAACATAAAAGCTGTGTTCTGCTCTGGCAACCTCAGCGTTGAAAACTCAATTATTCAAACCATGAAATAAGACCTAAGACCACAGTAGCTGGTTGAGAAAGCCAGAATTGGCAGCAGCTTTTCATAGGGTATGGCATTAAAGGGTGCAGAGCCTTTCACATGAGGTAAAAGTGGTGGCTTGAACAAGCAATATGACAGTCATGATTTTACAGAGGGTGGAGCAGGATCTCCAACCAGCAGTGATGAGTGTAGTGTAACTTCAAGACTTCCTTCTGAACAGGAAGTGCCTAGGTTACACCCACAGTCATGTTGGCTTGCCTTTCTGCTAGTCAGCAGAACTGCAGCAAAGTGTGTGTGTGTGTGTGTGTGTGTGTGTGTGTGTGTGTGTGTGTGTGTGTGTGTGTGTGTGTGTGTGTGTGTGTGTGTGTGTGTGTGTGTGTGTGTGTGTGTGTGAAACTGAACAAGAAAAGAGCCACAATCATCTGCCAGCTCTTTAACTATCCTTGATGGTTTTCATTGTCTTTGTGTCTGCATCCGGCTGCATCTCAGCCTGCCTCTGTTTGTTTGGGTTCCTGCGGCAGTGCGCTGACATTTGAGGAGAGCATGAACACTGCTGGGACTGCGCTGTGACCCTGTTCTCCTTCACATTTCATTGTAATAAGGTTGCTCAGTACATGTGCAGAATAGCACTGCAGAGGGGACCCATATAGTTTCAGAATTAAACAGTAGGCTGTGAGTGTTGCTGTTAGTTTTGTGATTTCTAAGCACATGAACACAGTGGAGTGACAGTATTATGTTGCTGGTATATTGCTGCTGGATTTCAAAATTGAATATTTATTTTTCAGAGAAAAGTTGGGTTTATTACTTGTAAGAAGAATGCAACCATGAAAACAAAGTTTCTATCAATCTAGTATATAACACTGTATAGTGTATAACACTGATATTGACTTCAGTTTTCCTTATAAGGCTAATAAGATCAAACTTATATGCAAAGATGAGAAATCACAGAAGCTTGTTTACCTGCTAACAGTAGGTGCAGATGGTAACTGATCTCAGAGCAGTGAAAGCAGAGCCAGCAGCAGCTTGTCTACCTCGCTAGTCTCTTGTCTCTTATCAGTTTCTTGTCAAATACGAGAGGTTTATCCACAATGCTCACACATAGACACCAGAAAAAGCTGCTGACTTTACATTGTGACAAGCTTAAATCAGGACAGATACACCAGCAGAAATGAGACACACTTCAGATTTCACTGGCCTCATAGTCATTCAGAGTTAAGGCTGCTTCCAGCGACAACAATATGGCAGTAATTTTTAAGAGACGGAGAGAGATGAGACAGGCTATGATGAAGAGCGCTGTTTGAGATGCAAAGGGAAAGAAATCTTTTGCTTTGAAATTGATGTTTATTTTTTGATTTCACTGGGCAAGTAGTGCTACCTTGCTTTCCCTGACTGAGATCAATGTATATAAATGGTAATTGTCACCCACTGGTTTTGGAGTGACCATATTGAGTTAAGAGGGTGGACCGCTAAGTTTTCAGCTTTTGGCTTTTACAATCTTGATTTCCATTGTCCTTGATAAATATAAATAAATCAACATGCTAATATGGGTTGTCAAATTAATCGGGCAGCAGCTTGAAGTAGTTTGTTAGAAATAATGTGGAAATTGCACAAATTTATCTTTTTGGTTTCAGAGAAAATTCTAAGTAAATTCTAACGGTGGAGCAATCTATATAAACCTTAGAGACTAAATTTAGGTCAAAAATGGGAAAGAAGTTCACAAATTCCCCGTGATTCCTTGTAGAAGTGAGTCAGTGCTGCTAATTTTAGTAACATGGATGTTTGTATTGGTGGTCTTACTGATACTATATTATAAACAAGCACAAGCCTCTATTGTTAAAAGGTAATGCAGTTCCCATGTGAGTTTTCTTCTGATTCATTTTCATTTTCAGCCTCTTGTCCATACATGAGTGCCTTATGGCACAACAAGGTTAGCCTTCCTTCTCACCACACCCACTTAGCCGCTGTCTTGCACATTCCACAACACACCTCGGCCTTTCCAGGGCTCCAGCCAGAGCAGGAAAAAGGTGTCATTAAAGCCCCAACCTCCCTCCTCTTCCTCCTTTCTGTATGTCTTTCTCCCCAGCATGAAACATAGATTGCTATATCTTTACTCCCTTACTTCTCTCCTTTCCACCTCTCTCCATCCACCCACGCCTCAAGTATGGTCAGGGCTCCTTTCAGCTGCCCACACTGACCCCTGGTGGAGAAAGGCAGTAAAATTGCCTAAAGCCTTCGTCTGCTCTAGCCTGTCAGAGCTGGCAGTGACTAACAGATGCCCCCGCCTGCCTGGGCAACAAACTAGTTCTGGGAGAGTCTCAGCTGACAGAAGGCAATGTGTCTCCTTTGTGTTACATGATGGCATCCTAAAGGAAACATCTCTGAATGTTTAGAAGCCACTCCCTTCAGCTCAGGTTTTTTGTAAGCCACCATTGAGCGTGTTATTGTGTAGCTTCATCAGACATAATAAAGAAAAAGAATCCTACACTACACGATTACACTATTAGTAAATTCAACTTGAATTGTTCTGATCCGACCACAGGCTATGAATAAACGTGCTGTGGTGTGAATGGCCGTCTGTACCACTCGTCTCAGTCGACACAGTGCTGTATTTAATTATACTCTCATCAGCAGTCACCACAGGGAAAGAGGATTTGAATCCATTTGGAGACAGGAGGGAGGTTCCTTGTTTACTCTCGTTGTTGTTTTCAGTCTTTTTGTGGTGGTGCAGAGTTGGTTTAAAGGGTTTGTTTCAGGAGACAAAAGAGGCAGCGGGACAGACTGGGGCTCACCCCACCCCGTCTGTTTATGCCTCCCCGGTTCCATGCAAACACACATATCGACATTACACAGAAAAACACATCCTCTTACTGCTGCATACTTTTTACCCTCAGAAGGTTTATTGTTGAGACTTCATGTGTGCCTCTCTCCCTCCCTTCCCAAGGGATCCCCTCTGAACAAAGGGAAGCGTGTCTGTTTCTGCCTGGGATGTCGTCCCCAGGCAATCCTCATCATGGCTTTATTCAGAATAAATGAAGGCTCAGCAACGCCTCTGCGCTCCTCCCCTTTCCTCCACTCCCCTCTCTCTGTCTCTTTCTCTGTCTTATAACCGTCTCTCTCATGCATAGATAAACTCACACACATCTAAAGCCATTCCTTCCCAGTGTGTAAGGGACATGATAGTAATAATTGCAGAGTGGTACAGCATGTCAGTGAGGCACGGTTTTAGCACAGAGATGGAGAGACGAAGGGTACATTGTTAGATACTACAGCAGCGGTCTCCAACCTTTTTTGCGCCACGGACCGGTTTATGCCCGACAATATTTTCACGGACCGGCCTTTAAGGTGTCGCGGATAAAACTAGTACTGGTACGGAAAAAAGAAGATTTATTCATAACACACGTGAAAAGACCCAGGAAAACCGAGTTAATGATAAAAACGATAACAAAATAACGCTGAAAACCGATAAAAACCCTGAAAACCATACATTTCACACCTGAGCCTCAACTCTCGCGGCCCGGTACCAAACGACTCATGGACCGGTACCGGTCCGAGGCCGGGGGGTTGGGGACCGCTGTACTACAGTACATTTTTACTTTTGTTGGCAAATCCAATCTGAAACTCTAAACTACTGGTGTGATTCCACCTCTCAGTGTTTTGTGATCTCCATACTTTGTCTTTATATTTTTAATATGGGTCAAAATTATTGATTTAGCTACTTATGAAACTATAGTGCAGGACGTTATTAATGTCAAATTCCTTTTTGACATTATAGTCTTTATATCAAGACGTCTGTTTTAGAACTTTAATTATTATTTGATTACAATTGATTGCTTATTATTAATTAAGAACTTGGAGGCCAGCAGTAGTTTTTCAACAAACATTTCAGAGGACTGGGGGATATAGTGCTTGTCCTTGGAGATTATTTCTAGTAGAACATTATAGAACACTTCATTTTTTGAGCCAAGCCAAGCTCAAGTTTTCAGATTTTTTAGGTCTAAATAAACAGAACTGACCAATCAGATGACTGCATTTGGCAACGAGTGTACTTGTAGCTCAAAATGCAGCCTGGTTGAATTATTATAATATATTATAATTATTAGTATAGTACTATTTCACCTCAGCCTCTGTGAATTTTTTTCCAGATGTGGTGCTTTAACTCGAACTCCTGGTTTAAACCATGAAAGTCTCCTTGCTGCTGCCTTCTCATGAGGATTGGATGAACCCAGAATCTCAGTTTCTTCCTCGTCTCGTTAGGAAACATCAGGACCAGCTTCAGCTTTTTATAACGTGTTTTCTGATGATGAGGAAATAATAATATACACCTTCAAAAAAATACATCTTTATTATATCGTCATTATGTTCTTACTTCAGCGGCTAAAATATGCTCTCCTGAACTCATTGAGCTGTTCTTTGATAACGTGCATTTCTTTTAGCTGTTTCTTAATTTTAAACTTATATAGGGATTATAGAGTTCTATATATGTTGCACAAGTGAGTGGACCAGAGCATGTCAGCTCATATAAAATGAAGTTGTATAAATGTTCTCCTTTCCTCACCCTATTCCTCTTTTTGTCTTTCAGTGAAGGGGACTGGTGGGATGCTCGCTCCCTCACTACCGGTGGCAGCGGCTACATTCCCAGTAATTATGTGGCTCCAGTGGACTCTATCCAGGCTGAAGAGTAAGTAGCATATGTGTGTGAGCGTGCACTTGTTCATACCCGCTGACTTTCATAGAGAATGTGCTCTGAAGTACTTTGAGATTAGTGGATGTGAAGCTTCAGACTGACAGCCGCACGTTAACCTTCTGAGAAAGGAAGTTCAGGAGAGAGGAACAGTTTATACTTTATACTCAAGGCAAGCTTTTCTACTGGCCTTATAAAATGGCATTTATGTGACACTATAAAGAGTATTATGTTTGATTCAGACATCAAACGGCTGGATTATTGTAATCTTCCACACAGATGTTTTTCTGAATCAAGATTCAGTCAATTCACTGTGAAGAATTATATTATTCTTGTGCATTTAGCTTTGTAGAGAAGCATTTTCATACAGTGGTAAGCTAACGAGCTCACATAGGACAAGAGAATGAAGCACCAGTGGCAGACCTGCCAGTTCTGGTGTTCTCTGGCGAATGCCATTCAAACTATATGGTGTTGGTCTGTCAGCACAGGGCCTGATAAAGGGCACTAATGTCAACCTTATAGCATCTGATTCTGACATGTTGTTGGGAAACATGCACAAGTAGATCACTGGAGGTCATTTTGGAGGGCTCTGGTAATGATGCCCTGCTCACACAAAGAAGTACATACTGGTCCAGCTTCAGGGTTAATGCATGTATATATCCCTGCCCAGCTCTTCTCATGTCTCTTGCTACTCCTGAACACTTGTGAGACTGTATTAGGAGATGCAGAAAACCCTATGTGCCTTTCTAAAAGAGCCAGACTACTTCTTCAACTTGAATGGACTACAGGTACTGTTTCATGCTACCAGTAGTGACAAGGATCCTATTGAAAACAAAAAACGAAAGAAAATTGAGTCAGGGGGACAAGGAGAGAACGACGATCTCTTGTTGGAGGTTGTCTTTGTCACGTCTGCCGGGGCAGTTGGCATGGAAGGAATGAGGCTGAGGACCCAAGTGGAGGCAAACTGAGACGAAGGTGGATGATAACAAAAGCCTTTATTGATGGTTGAACAAAAGTACAAACAGGTGGCACAGAGAAAACTAACCAAAACTAAGCATTAAGATAACGCAAACCTGAAACTAGAAAACTTGGAAACACGAGGACAGAGGTAATCCAAAGGAACCACAGAGGATGATAACATGCAGGAGGAAACGCAGACGATCAAACTGAACAAAGGAAAGCACACACTATATACACACCAGGTAACGAGGCAGGAATGCATAACAGGAGGAACACACGGCTGGGATTAATCTGACATAACGAGACACAGGAAGTAAATCAGACTACACTGACAAAGGACCAGGACCATCAAAGTAAAACAGGAAACACACAGGCTGAACTCAAGACATGTAAGCTTAACACAATGAACCTGAAACGTGGGACAGGAAGGCACAGACTAGACACAACACGGAACACAGGGAAGACACATAACAAAACCTGAAATCAGCAAATACTAAAAAACTAGGGAGCTAGAAATACTGAGACAAAAACTAGGAGACTAGCAGGGACAAATCATGAACTCAGAAACTATATAATAATTCAAAAATACAAAACCACTGAGTCACCGACCCAGGACCGTGACAGTCTTGTTGATGATTTTATACTGTACCTGTTGTTATTTTCATTTACACCAAAGCATTTAGAATCCACTCACAATAGTTTATGCATCCTTGCTGGACAGATTGATATCCCTAAAGTTTAACTGACTAACTTATACTGTGATGATCAGGTGTTCCCTTAAGATTTTTGAGCAGTGTATTTTTTTCTATAAAAAATGTAGTTAAATGTAGCTAACAAAGCAGTAATTGATGCTCTTGTTGATGGAGCTTAGGGTTGTAGTACATCCATCAGTTGAAAGGGCACTCAGAAATCTGTGAGGGGAGCAGAGACAGCTGCTGGGTAGTGTTGAGCACGAATCGTTTTCCAAATTATTGCTCTCACGTTGCCATTAGGGGTGGGGGGAAAAATCAATACTGTGTAGTATCGTGATATTTTGTTTGCTAATAATGTATCGATACAGGGACAGCAGAAATCGATATTTTGTTACAAAAAAAGTTTTTGTGGACTGGAACTCTGACTTCAGAGCATGTTGATCCTTTTTCTGAGCAAGAATCCTGACATTCCTTCACTGTCCAAATGTGTTTAACTTGTTTTTTGGCAGCAATAAACATGACAGTTTACTTATTTTAATTTAAGACATGTTTTATTTTAATTAAGTTTAAAACTTTTTTATTTAATGTAAAATTATATTTTGTTTTAATTTACTTTCAAATTCTTCAGTTGCTGAATGGGCTGCATAGTTTTCATAAATTGCATAGTTCAGAATAGCTATAATTGTACCAGATGGTTGCATTCAGTTAAGTTGGACTAGACTGTAATACAAACCATTCAGTTTGTCAACAATAAAACTGACTGAAATGAGAGAAAGACTGAGTTCGAGACTTTGATATTAGATAAAATGAATATTGATAAAGTTTACCTTTATGTACAGAATCTGAATATCGCAAAATATTTTTAAAAATTGCAATAATATCGTATCGTGCGTTAAGTATTGTGATAAGATCGTATCGTGGGATGTATGGTGATTCCCACCTCTAGTTGCCATGTTGTGATACTCGAAACAAATATGTAATGTAGGAATGTAGATTGTCAGTGTTACTCTCCATCCATAATATCAGTGTTGACCGTCTCATCATCACTTGATTTCATCATGTGTTACATAATGTTAAAAGGTCAGCTGGCAGCAGGGCTCTCAGTGATGACATCGCAAACCCCGTGTTCCAGTGCTATCATACACATTTTGGCCTCATTCATTTGTCCAACAGTGTTGGACAAATGTTGGACAAATGAATGGCCTCTTGAGAATTACGCTTATCTTAACAGTCTTTTAGCATCATCAGACTAAAAAGCTCCACGATACTGTCCGGGATTTTCTGATTCCTTGGCAAAGACCAAGGAACTGATCGTGGACTTCAGGAAGACCAGGAAACACTTGACCCCTGTTTCAATCCAGGGGGTCAGTGTTGACATTGTGGAGGACTATAAATACCTTGGAGTACACATTGACAATAAACTGGACTGGGCTAAAAACACCACAGCACTTTACAGGAAGGGCCAGAGTCGTCTCTATTTTTTGAGGCGACTGAGGTCCTTCAACATCTGCCAGAAAATGCTGAGGATTTTCTATGAGTCTGTTGTGGCCAGTGCGATCCTCTATGCTGTTGCATGCTGGGGGAGCAGGCTGAGGGTTGCAGATGCCAACAGACTTAATAAACTGATCCGTAAGGCCAGCAATGTTGTGGGGATGGAGCTGGACTCCCTCAAGGTGGTGTCGGAGAGGCGGATGCTGTCCAAGATAAAGACAATGTTGGATAACACCTCCCACCCACTCCATGACATGCTGGTCAGTCACAGGAGCACGTTCAGTGAGAGACTGAGATTACCGAAAAGCACCACTGAACGACACAGGAAATCTTTCCTGCCTGTGGCCATCTCCCTGTACAACGCATCCACTTAACACACTGGTTACTGCTACAACTACACATGTTTCTTTTCCAACTATTTATTTATGAGTGACTTATGTATGTATGTATGTATATATATGTATATATTGTACTATTCTTAGTTAGTGTATTGTCTGTCTTGTCTTAATGTTGGTTTAAAATGGAGCACTGTAACAAAAAATAATTTCCCCCAGGGATCAATAAAGTATTCTGATTCTGATTCTGATTTTGGCAATACCCCTGGAAATAGTAGTACTATGATGTGACCTTATGCATGACTTGAACACAGTGACTGCAGTGTGTCTGTGTTTGACTTCTTTTCCTATATTTGCAGCTGGTACTTTGGTAAACTGGGCCGTAAGGATGCAGAGAGGCAGCTACTGTCTACTGGCAACCCTCGAGGCACCTATCTCATCCGAGAAAGTGAAACCACAAAGGGTAAAAAAACCCACAAAACAGACACACTGACACACATCGACCTGTAAGTGTGTGTGTTTATGCCATGACAGATTTACTACTTAGGAGTAAGAAGTGTTCACAGCTGCCTGATGGTGTAATCACAAGTAGAACGCATGGAGTATTTTCTAAGCTCTCATATTTCTCATAAGACTTTTGTAGTAAAAGTGTAGTGTGATAGCCTCTGCTTTTTGAATAGCAGCAGAACTGGATGGGTAGAAGTGAGTACTGAAGTGTTGAATGGGAACTTGGTGTTCAGTGATTCGAACCTCCTGGTCTGTCTTCCTCAGGTGCCTTTTCCTTATCCATACGGGACTGGGATGATCTCAAGGGCGACCATGTCAAGCATTATAAGATCCGCAAGCTAGACAGCGGCGGCTACTACATCACTACCAGGGCTCAGTTTGAAACACTGCAGCAGCTGGTTCAGCACTATTCAGGTAAAATACAAAGATTCTATAATTTGTCATGTTGTGTAAACTTGTAACTATTTTTGTTTGTTGTGTATTTAAGGTCGACTTAAAAAAAGGTAGCTTTGCAGTTTGTTCTTGTAAATGCGCGACTGTTCAGTTTGAATGATTTTAGATTGTAATTGCTTCTTCCACATGAGCCACAACAGTGTTCAGTGCCGTTTTGGTTGAATGTCATTAAAGCTGATGGAGAGGTGGAGAATGGCTAAAGGAAGAGTCTGTGCAGGTGTAGAGCTCTTTGTTTCAGAAAACGCTGAATATGAGCCATTGTCATTATTTATTCAAGTAAATTTGAAGAATTTCAAAATATTCTCATTCTGGTCTGTTTGGATTTTCTCCTCTTTGTTAGGACAAAATATACTATGAGATAATACAATATGGTTTTATATGTTTGTAGAGGTATAGGGCTACGTTTGTGTGTTAATCCTTATATATTTATATATTTAAAGTATATATACTTATATATTTAGTATTTAAAAGTAGAATGGGAGGCAGAGCGTTTAGTTTTCCGGCCCCTCTTCTGTGGAACCAGCTTAATTCAGGAGATAGACACTATCTGTCTCCCACTTCAAAGTTTCCTTTTTGCTAAAGCATATAGTTAGGGCTGGATCAGGTGACCCTGAATCCTCCCTTAATTATGCTGCAGTAGATGTAGGCTGCTGGATGATTCCCATGATCTTCAGTCACCTTTCTGACTCACTATGTGTTAAATAATGTTCATAATATTCTAATATTATCTAATATATCTAATAATCTAAACTCTACGCTTACAGTACAATGCTTCCACTAAAGCTATTAGTTTTCCCTTTTTTCATATAGATATATATATGTTGTTAAAAGCTTATGTTTAAGATGGACAACCAGTCAGTCAGTCTAAATGGAGAGGGAACAGAGCTAAAACAGCCTCACTAATGCTGAGTGTAAGATAATAAGAATCAATTTGAACCTAGAAAAAAACAAATAAAATAGGTTGATCTTAACAAAAATCGTCCAGTTTTAAATGTGTTTATCCTTTTTATATGCTCCACTTCTCCACCAGGTCTTAGGAAATTCAGCTTGGTACTTTCTGCTTCAGTCCAGGTAGACAGGAATGATCACATAAATTTAAGTTCAGATAATAATCTGGTAATATTTAATGCTGTACTGGGAAATGCTGAATGTATGATGCAGATGTCAAGAAAGTGCATCGCTGGCCTGAAAACAAGCAGATCAAACGGGAGAAATGCCTTTTCTTTTTTTAAAAGCCTTCCAGACAGACGTTGCCGTAGACAGATTTGTCGGTGGATGCAGAGCACTGACACTGCGACCCCATTTTCACAAGCCCAAATAGGAAAGTGTTTTGTGTGGTGTCCATTTCCGTGAATTGATCAAACATGCATTAAGCAAACACTGTTACGCTGTTATTGCATTTTCACATACAGGAATAGAAGATGACTCGTACTGTGAGACACAAAGACATGGCCTGTGTTGGAATACCTGCTAGTTTGTGTCTCACGTGCAACTGGATTCACATTAATTTTTAATGCAGCAAACAAGAGGCCACAGAGAGAGCACTCTGACACCCTGAAGAGCCACTGTGAGCCCATCCTGCTGTTCATATTGAGCTTATTGGAAACGGACACCCCACTGGTGCACTGACACATATATGTTTTACTTATTACTTGTTAACACGGATTCTGTTTTTCAGCATTTTCTCACTGTCTCGCTTCTACTTGTGCTTCTTTGAAAGCGTGCTCATTTGTTGTGTTTGATCTCTCTCATTCTGCGTCCCTTTGACTAAGAACGGTGCTTTTCCAGTCACGCTCCAGTTGTCATTGACATATTGATCTCTTGAAGTCCTAAAATCAGTGCCATGGATTTTCTGTATGCGTTAGCGTCATGGCACATTAACTGTCCGTCCTGCACTTTATCGCCACTCTAAATGGCATATGGAGCACACCTTTGCAAATAACCTTGACTCTTTGCAGGGCTTATGCTTTTATTGCTTTCTGCTTTGCGCTATTTTCTATTTTACATGTTGCTGAAGAGCCGAGGAGCATATCGGGCATCGAAGAGCGTTGTTCTGTTCTTCGCATCACCTGCAGGGGTCAGAAAGCAATAACTCTTGGCTGCTAATCTGGCCAAATTCACTAACAGGCTGAGAATCAAACCTAGCTTTACTCTGTTCAAACGACATTTCTGCTAGTCACGAGAGAGAAAATTAAAAGCTGCACGTGATGAAATAAAATAGTCAGTTTCAAGGAGTACTGAGTTTTGTTTGTTGTTTTGTTTTTAATTTTTATCGTTTTGCATTTTTTAGTTGTAGAAATCCGATTCCTTAAGTGTGTTTTTACAAATAAATGGCTGCAGTTCATGATGATGCTTTTGCTTTTTGCATTCCACTGATGTCAAGATCACTCTCTGGTCTTTACCTTATAAGGTCAAATGCCTTCTTGTGAATTGGTACCATTTAAATAACATTTTATTAAAATGCATTGATAGAATCAGTGGCTTCAGGGGAACAAATTACAGTAGGAGTGTTGTTACCTGCTCTCACTCATTCACATTCTGGTTGCGTAATAATGTCTTTAAAGGCAACTGACCCAAGAGAAGACCAGGAAACAATCCTCTGAAATGATTTATTGCGATTATAAAACGGTTAACAAGCTAGCCCTGTCTACTTTTATATTCTGTTTATTTATTTTTTTCGTGATAAATTGATGTGATAAGGCACTGAATGGATTTGTGTATGATCCTACCATCATTCTACCAAAACCAGGTGTTGGGAATTGCTCAGGTTTGTAATTGATTAGAGAGCAGAACATAAACTTTAATAACTGTCAGCAATAACACATTTATGAGCAGGCAAAATGGAGTTCAGCAGCATCACAAAGACTAACTTGGTCTTCAAAATAAAATGAGCTTTCCACACTTTAAGTCGCCACCTCTTTCTGTGAAACACCCTCTGCTTCTGTGTTTTCTCCGTGGAGACGGTGCACATATTGACAGCTTTTATGACAGCCAGTGGAGAATACACAGAGCCGTATTGATGTTTGAGCGGAGCAGCTGTGGTAGCAGGCAGGTGGCCCAGATGGGCTTTGATGGCCGTGTTCCAGGTTTAACACTCCTGTGGGTGAGACGCGGGCCTTTATCTCATCTTTACTGCCCTGTGCAAACACCCTGGGGTCTTACCAGTGACCGTGAGGATAAAAACCAAGGGTCACTTTATCATTGCTGTCAAGGCAATATCTAAATATCAGCGTGAGGATGCCTGCGGAAACTCTGACCTAATCCACTGGCTTAATCAGTCGGGGGCAAACATGAGACTTCCTTCAGAGTATAAGAAAGAATGATTTGAACGAGCACATAGATGTCGTGGTGTTATCAGCTAAAGTGACAGCAAACAGGCCTAATCTAAATGGAAAGGGCACTCATCGTCCTAAACAAGTATGGTCGATAATGCTTTTCACAGTACACAAAGTACCTATGATTTAACGTTACATAACTATAAATATATACATTTTACCGTGCAGCTATCTCTTTACGTAAATGGCCATTGTTATCGTAAACCGTGTGCACGTCGCCATGCCCTTAGCCACAGGAAGCCTTTAGAGTCTTTAGTTCTGCTTGTTGCTATTGAGTGTTGAAGACTTTTACTGTTATACTGTGATACTCTACCAACCCAGGCCAGAAATAACCATTAAAGTCATTTAAATTTCAGCTGTAACTGCAGAGCTAGGTACTGTTTTATTTTAGCTTTCCAGCAACAGATGATGCTTGTGAACTTATAGCACACTCAGAGGTAGACTGCCAACAATTTGAAATGACAACCGACCCCCAGTTTGGCTGTTTGGCTACACGTCAGAGCTGGCGTTTGTATCTCTGGCTGCTGTTTTAACCCCTTCACCACCCAACACCCAACAGTCTATACATCATTACTCGCTTGTTTTACAGATTGTTGGGAGTTCAGAGGGTAGACTTCCAACTCTAACTATGCTCTGAAATCATATTATAGAAAATGAGAACATTTTAATAGATTTCTATTCGTTTTGGCTATTAGGAAGAATATACTTAACAAGTTATTACATAAAAAGCCAGTTGTGAAAAGTTCATCCGCCAGTGCTACATCACAACGCTCTAATTTTATAAGTATGAGACGCGTGTGACTTGTAAGCAAACTGATTAATCTGATGATCAAGATGGATGAAAGAGGCCACATCCTGAATCTTTTCACCTGTAATCAGCTCATGTGCCCACCAGAAAGTGAAAACAGAGGCGCTGGTTCTCAGCTTTGATGTTTACTATGCTTCCAGTTGTTGTGCCACTCTGAAGCTTGTCTTTGTCTCCTGCAGGGTGCTGCGCTAACCCTCTGTACATCTCCCTCTCTCTGTCTCTGCTCTTTTTTGCGCGTTGCCGTGTGCTGTGTGCAGATCGAGCCGCGGGGCTCTGCTGTCGCTTGGTGGTTCCCTGCCACAAAGGCATGCCCCGCCTCGCTGACCTGTCCGTCAAAACCAAAGACGTGTGGGAGATCCCACGGGAGTCGCTGCAGCTGATCAAGCGTCTCGGGAATGGGCAGTTTGGGGAGGTTTGGATGGGTACGGATCGAGTCGCCTCCTAGTAAGGGGGCCACTCGGAAGGAGCCACACAGAGCTGACGGAGACACCAGACACAGTCCAAAACACAGGCCAATAATCTGATGGGTTCGATCAAATGAGAACATGGGGCAAAAATGTTGGTAATTCTTAGATTGAGGGTGTTGCCAGTCAAATTGTCCTTGTTTTCCAAACTTTTCTGCCAAAATAATCTGGAAAAATTATCCAGTGTGTCAGGAAACTCTCACAGCCTAAAGATGGCCTCCTTCCATGTGTACCTCACTGCATGTTCCTTTCCCCTAACCCTGTTTGCCTTACCTCCCCCCCTCCCCTGTAGAGAGTGCGGATGGTTTGTGCTTTAATTTAACGGGCGTGTGTGTGAACTACATCCCTGACACTGTGGGCTTGAGTCATGATGCCTGGGAGATCAGCAGAGACGCACTTGAGTTGGAAGTAAAGCTGGGAACAGGATGTTTTGCCGATGTGTTTTATGGTAAGAAAATTCAAAACCAAACTTTGAAATTTTCACTCTGGCCCATCCCACAAGTACACGTGGAGTCTCCTTTATGCTCATCTATGTATTCATAATTGTGCCAAGAAGCTATTTTGCCATTTCACATGCAAGCTGGAGCTTTCTTATCCCTCTCCAGCACTCCCACAGGATTTTTGTTTTAGTTTCTTAAGACATAAACTATAAAGTCTCTTTGAAAATCAGCTGATACCTATAAGAATAGTTTTCCACCCCACAGTGTATGTTTGCATTCTTATAATATTCCAGTTGAACACTGAGGTGGCCCTGAAAGGTGAAATGCATTGCAGCTTAAGAAAACACCAGCAAACAGAAAATACTCAGCAAAAGTACACACAAACACACACAACAATACTTTTTGTGTGCTTTTGCAGTATTTCTCTATTTGCTGATGGTTTCTCAGTTGCAGTATGTTTGACCTCTCTGGGCCACTGTAGCAGCAGGTTACCAGTCCTGACTTCCAAAATTGAAAGCACAGTCACGATGCTACAGAAGCCCACTCTGATATATGAGCTTAATCTTAAATTAAGCCCCTTAAAATAAACAAGTAGGTCAAATTTGTCTTTCCTAAGATTCTTGTATGTTTACTGTAAAAAATAATATAAAAAAGGTACTGCTTCAATAAAATAATTGAAGTCATCCATACCTTTACCTACATTCACACAGTATTTTGATAGAGTGCATATTGGAGGCATAGCCATGCTGTGTTACAGTCACTGACATGTAACCAGTGAGGAGCTTACAGGCTTGCCTTTGTTGATCATCCTACAAAGGATTATCCGCTCCCATGTTGGCGTATTGTGACTCTTAAAGCCCTGCTGAATCTCTCTCCAAGCCTTTAAAAACCATTTCAAATCAATGTCCGCTCCAAATCCCGTACACATTTAATTATCCTTCAGCCCAACCACTGTGCATGAAAGATTATTCCCTCAGTCTCTCGATCGCTTCCTGTCTTGCATGTTTATCTCGTTGTCATTTCAAAGCAAGACTTTCCCCATGTTTTTAAACTACAGTTGCCTCACACCTGCCAATCATGTCTTCGGGTTAGAGCACAGGGTTGTCAAGCTTGACTTTGAAATGACACGAATGCATTTTCCCACTGTACTGATGCCAGCTTCTGTGTACCAGGAACGTGGAATGGCACCACTAAGGTGGCAGTGAAGACTCTGAAGCCTGGCACGATGTCCCCAGAGTCCTTCCTGGAGGAGGCTCAGATCATGAAGAAACTCCGTCATGATAAGCTGGTGCAGCTTTACGCTGTTGTGTCTGAGGAGCCCATTTACATCGTCACAGAGTACATGGGCAAAGGTAGATGGAACACACCCACAATCCACAGCTGCTTACTTGCGTTTTTCATTGCACCCCAAAAGTGCTAGTTATTCACTTGTTAAAAAATAATTATTTTTATAAAATAAGAGTTGATGCAACAGTTTCCTGTTTCAAAATATGCAGTTTCTCTCGCTTTTACAAGCATCTTATACTATGTAGAGTGATTTTATTGAAGAAGAATAGAAGAATTTTGTCATCACCATTCAATTACGAAAAAGATGAATTTTTACAGAATTTCTGTTGAAAGAGAAAACTAATAATGGAGACACAAGCTTAAAGCTCTGTGTGACAAAAATGGGTTGTAAAGCAGTTGACCTTGCGTTGCTTTTGGTTGCATGTCAGCGAGTTTGCCTCTCTCACCCTTGTGCAGAAACAAAGTGTGAGAGAGGAAAGGACTAACACCAAACAAGAGAAATAGCTCTTGGTATGGTTTTGTGCGTAAGCTGCAGACTCAGAAAACGTAACACAGCCAAGTTTTGCAAAGCAAAGCAAAGTTAATTTCCATTAGTAGAAGAGTTTAAAGTTCTATGTTATGTTGTATGTTGGTTGTGTGACCAGCTCAGTCCAAGCCCCTGTATGTGTCTTCACTGACCACTATCTCAGTAAAAAGTAACCCCGGCGGAAGGGGCTACATGAATAGGATGAGGGACCTATGGATTCTTCGATACCCAACATCCACAATGACGGCGAAACAACTAGTAGCTCAGTGTTCCAATATTCGAAAGAAGGGACTGCTCTCACAGCTAGAGATTGACGAGGTACAACACAAATGCTACGGCAAGGAGGAGTCAGGACGCCAGGTCAGGGGGGCGATATCATCACCCCCACCCAAGATTGGGTACATAGCCCCAAGTGCGATAGGAGAAGGATCGTTGAGTGCGAGAGGAACTGACCTGAAAAATAGGATCATGGCCAAGCTTGAAACCTGGATCCCCCGTAGCCGGTTACCAAGATTACGTGAAGTACCCTCAGAAGGTCTGCTAGATGATGTTAATGCAGCACTACGGGCAATACCTACAACCACTAACAAGCTGATCTACAATACGGCAGCAGTGATCAGTGAGATGCTTGGCTACAAGTTGAACAGCGACAAGGGGCAGTACCCTCCATGGAGAAGGAGGCTAGAGGGCAAGATCAAAGTAGCACGGAGGGAGGTTAGCCAACTAACGGAGTTGCAGAAAGGTGCGACAAATAAGGTGCCTAAGAAATACAGCAAGCTGTCCATACCTGAGGCCTTGGAAACTGCCAAGCAAAGACTCACAGCCTTGGCCAGCCGCTTGAGGAGGTACACCAGAGAGATAGAAGGCAGGAGAATAAACCAGCTGTTCTCCACAGAACCAGCAAAGGTGTACTCTCAGTGGCAAGGGAACAATAAGAGAACAGCACCACCAAGGCTGGAGACGGAGCAATACTGGAAGAGCATATGGGAGAAGGATGCAACCCATAACGGCAATGCTCAGTGGCTAGTGGATCTGAGGGCAGACCACAGCGACCTCCCTGAACAGGGTCCAGTAACCATCACAGTGGCAGATATCCAAGAAAGGGTCTCCAGTATGAAGAGTTGGACAGCACCAGGGCCCGACATGGTTCACGCCTACTGGCTGAAGAAGCTGACTGCACTCCACGAGCGTCTGGCAGCACAAATGAACCAGCTGCTAGTTAACGAGAGACACCCGGAATGGCTAACTGAAGGCCGGACGGTCCTGATCCCCAAGGACCCCAAGAAGGGACCGGTCCCCTCCAACTACCGACCAATAACCTGCCTCAGTACTACATGGAAGCTCCTGTCAGGCATCATATCGGCTAAGATGAACAGGCACATGGGTCAATACATGAGCGGGACACAGAAAGGAATTGGCAAGAATACCAGAGGCGCAAAACACCAGCTACTGGTAGACAGAACAATCAGCCGAGACTGCAAGACCAGACTGACCAACCTGTGCACTGCCTGGATTGATTACAAGAAGGCCTATGACTCAATGCCCCACAGCTGGATACTGGAATGCCTAGAATTGTACAAGATCAATGGGACCCTAAGAGCCTTCATCAGGAACTCAATGGGGATGTGGCGTACAACACTAGAGGCCAACTCCAAGCCCATAGCACAAGTCACCATCAAGTGCGGGATCTACCAAGGAGATGCTCTGTCCCCACTGCTGTTCTGCATAGGCCTGAACCCCCTCAGTGAGATCATTAACAAGACTGGCTACGGATACCGACTACGGAACGGAGCAGTTGTCAGCCACCTCCTGTACATGGATGACATCAAGCTGTATGCCAAGAGTGAACGAGACATCGATTCACTGATCCACACTACCAGGCTATACAGCAATGACATTGGAATGTCGTTCGGACTGGAGAAGTGTAGTTGGATGGTAACAAAGAGAGGGAAGGTAGTCAGAACTGAGGGAATGAACTACCAGAAGGCAACATTGCAGACATAGAGGACAGTTACAAGTACCTGGGGATCCCGCAGGCGAATGGGAACCATGAAGAGGCCGCTAGAAAAGCTGCAACCACCAAGTACCTGCAGAGGGTCAGGCAAGTCCTGAGGAGTCAGCTGAATGGTAAGAACAAGATCCGGGCCATCAACACGTACGTCCTGCCCGTGATCAGGTACCCTGCTGGGGTAATAGGCTGGCCAAAGGAGGAGATAGAAGCCACTGACATAAAGACAAGAAAGCTCCTTACCATGCATGGAGGGTTTCACCCCAAGTCCAGCACCCTGAGGCTGTACGCTAAGCGGAAGGAAGGGGGCCGGGGACTGGTGAGTGTCAGCACCACAGTCCAGGATGAGACAAGGAACATCCAAGAATACATTGGGAAGATGGCCCCAACTGACCGAGTGCTCAGTGAATACCTCAGGCAGCAGAAACCCAAGAAAGAGGAGGGAGACGAGGAACCATCATGGAAGGACAGGCCCCTGCACGGTATGTACCACCGGCAGATAGAGGAGGTGGCTGATATCCAGAAATCCTACCAGTGGCTGGACAAAGCTGGACTGAAAGACAGCACAGAGGCACTAATCATGGCAGCACAAGAACAAGCTCTGAGCACAAGATCCATAGAGGCTGGGGTCTATCACACTAGGCAAGACCCCAGGTGCAGGCTGTGTAAATGGTGGTGGCTAACCAACCGGACATAGTGGTGGTAGACAAACAGAAGAAGACGGCCGTAGTGATCGATGTAGCGGTTCCGAATGACAGCAATATCAGGAAGAAGGAACACGAGAAGCTGGAGAAATACCAAGGGCTCAGAGAAGAGCTCGAGAGGATGTGGAGGGTGAAGGTAACGGTGGTCCCCGTGGTAATCGGAGCACTAGGTGCGGTGACTCCCAAGCTAGGCAAGTGGCTCCAGCAGATCCCGGGAACAACATCGGAGATCTCTGTCCAGAAGAGCGCAGTCCTGGGAACAGCTAAGATACTGCGCAGGACCCTCAAGCTCCCAGGCCTCTGGTAGAGGACCCGAGCTTGAAGGATAAACCGCCCGCAGGGGCGTGCTGGGTGTTTTTTTTTTTTAAAGCCATAAAAAGCATATATTGTGGCCTAAAAGTAAAACTTGTGGCCAGTTAAAAAAATGTCTGTCAAAGCACTTTGTTTCATTCCAGTCTGAAGAGTGAGCGCTCTGGAATGGCAAACCCTGCCTTTCAAAGAGAGTGGAGATGATTAAGGCCTGCAAAACAGTCCTTCAAAACACTGGGGTTCAGAGATGCCACAAGAAAGCGTTGTGGACGCGCATTAATCACCAGAGAATGCAAGAATGGAAACTTTGATGTACGTTGCTGTGTCTGCTGCGTGCAGAGCCTGCCATATCTAGGTCAGCCAATTAAGCTGGAGAGGAGTGCCTTTAAAAGAGCCGATCCACTGTGGAATTGTATGAGTGTAGAAGTTTATGTGGGGATCTTTTTAGGTCCACCAATCCAATATTTATTTTTGTAGCTGGCGAGCTTTTTGTGGCTTATTTCTAAGAGATATTCACCTGATTTTTCTTCAAGGTTATTTTACTTCAGATTTACAAACACTTCCTGTGTTCCTGTATTGCACAGGGCACGGAAACCAAAACTGATTTAATAAAGTTGTGTTTTATTTATTTTATTGTGCACATGTGTGCAACATAACATGTTTTTATGCCTACTCCAGGAAGCTTACTGGACTTTTTAAAGGATGGAGAAGGACGAGGGTTAAAACTGCCTAACCTGGTGGACATGGCTGCACAGGTATGCCACAGACTTCAGGTTATGGTCCTGAAAATGGTCCTGCTATGGCAGCAAAATCTGTTTGTGCAACCATAAATTCCAAAACATCCCAAAACCGTTAGGACACTGAATAAAATGTAAATATGCAATTCAATTCAGTTTGATTTATATAAATGTACACCCTACAATATGTGGTACTATGAAGTCTTTTAAGCTAAGATAGGGCCTGATTATTCAATATAATCACATATATTCTAATATGTGATTAGAATATGGTCTGACATTGGTTAGATTAGAATATATGTGATATATTTGAATAAATTTAAAATAGATTCTGGATTTAAAAGGGATCCAATGAAGAGAAGCCAGTACAGGAGAAATACGCTCTCTCTAGTATTCTCTGTTAGGATTCTTGCTCCAGCATTTTAGAACAACGAAAGGCTAAAGTCCGCCTCTAGTGGCCACTCCAGAAACTGCACTTCTGCATTGGCTTACTTTTTCAACCCCAGAACTTGTGCCAGTAATTCTACAGCTTTGTTCTTTATAAAATATGATTCTACACTGGTTTCAGTGTACCCTTCTTGTTGTCCTCTTTTCAAAACTGCAACTTTATGATTGCTCTAATCATGTGATTAGAGGACTTCATTAAGAGATAACTTGAGGGCTTCTATTGTCAATTTCTTTTTATTTGACCCAAATCTTTAGCAAATAGAGAGTCATTGAGAGAGAAGTTGAATCAAACCAATCCAAACTGCAACGACATATCTTACTGAGGGCTGTCCTATCAAAAAACAAGCTTTACCTACCATTAGATATAGATATAGATAAATAGATATAGATGCTATTAAATGTATTCTCGTGAAGTGAGAGCAACTCACAGTTGAGACAGAAATTTCTTTAGCTATTGTTGCCTTCTGTGCTGTTCTCAAGGTGGCAGCAGGTATGGCCTACATTGAGAGGATGAACTACATCCACAGAGACCTACGCTCTGCTAACATCCTGGTTGGCGACAACCTGGTGTGCAAGATCGCCGACTTTGGCCTGGCAAGGCTCATCGAAGACAACGAATACACGGCTCGACAAGGTAGGGCTTCTAACTCCTTTCCAACTCGCTCAGAAACGATGTTAAATGCACATACTTAATGCTCCCACTCACACAAGCTCACATGCTGCCTGACTGCATTAGATCATGGAGGAAATTCGCTCTGGGAGTTGCAAGTTTTGCATTACACCCACAAGAAAATGACTAGCCAGCACAGCCAGTCAGCTCCAAATATTTTTCTCAATAACACAGACATTGAGGGAAGACACTCCCTGCCCCAGAGACACAGAGAGATTTTAAACTGGACATCATGTTACTTCACTATTGACCCTTGAAGCCTTTGAGATATTCAGATATCAGGTTGTGCTAGCTGTTCCCTGATTTGGAGAAAACATATTTGTACATTCTGCATTCTGGAAGTATAAATAAATATCCACAGACCTTTTTCTGATCTAATTGCCATTTCATCCATCAATCCATTTTCATCCGCTTACCCAATTCGGGGTCATGGACAAAGTGGAGCCTATTCCAGCTACCGTAGGTGAGAGATGGGGTACAGCCTGGACAGATCACCAGTCTGTCTCAGAGACACCAAAACGTTGCTGTGCCCTCATAAAATAATTCTTGGGTTTAATCCTTTTAATTCAACAAAGGAACATTTTCTTCCACATTTGAACTTTAAATGTGCAGAAAGACAGTTTCATTAGATTAACGTTTATAACAAATGTACGTGTCAGCACTCAGAATACTGTAAATATCGTCATTTCCCAGCTGGTTAGTTGAAGCTCATAGCAGCTGTTCATGCCATTTCTATGTGCTCAGCAGATACTGTCATTATGTTGTAATTTCTTTCCTCCCTTTGACAAATGAAGTCATTTTGTTGCACACATGTTCTTTGCTCTCTGCTAGATGCTTCACTTCACTTTTAAAAGTCAGACCTCTGATGTTTAATCTCTGGTCTCTAATTTCCTTCCTGACTTTTCCCAGGAAGTACTTTTAAAGTTTAATCAGTTACAATCAATGACAGCGTGTGAAGGGGAACCTAAGAGAAAACGTGAATGTTCCTTTTTATCCTGTAAATTTTTTTACAGGCTGTATTGCTGGTATCAAATTTGTACATGTTAGCATTGTTCACTTAAAAGAGAAAGGCCACCACATATACAATAATATGCATTTACACACATACACTCACACACACAAACACACACACACACATGTATATATATGTATATGTATATATATGTATATGTGTATATGTGTGTACTTTAAAGATAAATTCATCAAGCTAGTTTAAAATGATAAGGGACTGTGAAGGCCCAGTATAACAGAAAAAAGGATCATGTTAAACTGAATAAACCTGAAGTGTAGACATGCTCTCCTCGTTAATACTAATGTGGTCTCACTGCTCTCCTTCAGGTGCAAAGTTTCCCATCAAGTGGACCGCCCCAGAGGCCGCGTTGTATGGGAAGTTTACCATCAAGTCAGACGTGTGGTCGTTCGGCATCCTGCTGACGGAGTTGGTCACCAAGGGTCGGGTGCCTTACCCAGGTAAGGAAGGGGAAGGATCAAACGGTGCAGTAGAAGCTAAGGTCTGCTCGCTCAGCTGCTTTCACCTTGAGCCGGTCAGTCTACACTGATTAAGGGGCTCAATAAAGGGGAACTGCGAAACACTGAGCAGTTACCAAAGTACACACAGCTATCACAACAGGCAGCTCCTGCTGCTGTTTATGGGATTAAAATGTTCCTTTACGCTTGGGTAACCTTCGTTTCCCTGCCAGAATATGAGCTAACCCTTAATTACTTCTGCTGCCCTGTGGGACAAGATACATTTTACACAGAAACAAAAAGAAAGAGAGTGGGAGAGGCTGGGGCGTACTCCGTATACAGCTCCATGCAGGGAGGGGGAACATGTTTGGCCAGATGGTGCTGGTGGGCTGGTTCTGCTGTAGAGAGCAGGTGAGGATGGTTAGCTTGCAAGTGAGCTGAGGGAAAAGCAGCACCTTAACAGCTTTATAAGGTAGTGGACAAAATAGCAGAAAAATGGACTCAAGAAAGAGAACTATCCTACCCAGGAGACACTTGAGATGAAGATTATTGCCAGATTCAGTTAAAAACTGGAAGGTTTCTCAGATCATCTGGAAAGAGACCCCGTAGAATTCAGCTGTTTTTAAAAAGGGAAAAGACATCATTTGAATTTATATTGAATTTTATCTGATCTCAGGGTCAAAATTATACAACATCAGTAAAATTTGGTTAAATGTCTCGTGGCAAGTTTCACTTCAACACTTTTGGGAGCCAACAACAAGCTTCTAGCATACTTCAGACTGGATATTTGACTGTTCATTGAAGTAGGTTGGCATGAAGCATAGTCCACAAATTTTAATAGGCATGAGGTTGGTGTGTTGGGAAGGCCTCTGTGTTAGAACACAGTTTCAACTGTCTGGCTGTCTGGTTGGAGAATTTGGAGGTAGTCCATTATTCCGTTCACTTTGTGCAATGTACCACGAGCCTCTAGCAGCACAACATCCCAAGAGCATGACGCTACCACCACCATGCTTGACACTGTTACAGAGTTCAGCTTTGCCTCATCTTTACTACTACAATAATATCTCTCGTCATTGTGGCCAACTAGTTCAATTCTTTGTCCCATTTGACCACAAAGCTTTTCTCCAGAAGGCATTTGGCTTCAAATTTTAGTCAAGCACTGAGGACAATGACTGTGTGTTTGAGCAGATTCCAGTTTTTGGCAGGTTTCGAGCCACAGTGGATCGTGAGTTGTTCCTAAACAACCTAACCAATGTTAGACCATCAGAATAACTTTTACTTGAGTACAGTTGTTTCAACTGATGATCTGAATCAGCACTTGTCTAGAAATGGCTCCAGAAGACCTTCCCAACTTGTATAAATCTACAATTCTTCGTCGATGTTCACTGAGTTCCTTGTCCTTTCCCATTGTTCTGTATTGGTCAATATAAGGCTGCAACAATGCATTGAGTAACTCAAATAACTTGATTACAAAATGAGGGATTACAAAGAGCGAAGAGATGGGATTAAAGAGATTAAAAAGATGGTGAGCTCAGGTGGAGTCAAAAAAGGGGTTTTCTAGCATCCAGAACAACCAGCTGTAATCAACATTCAAATCTTTACTGAGAAAAAGCCGACAGGAATCCTTCATCAAAGCACCTGATTAACAACCTCCAACGTGAAGAAAAGCAAACTTTGTAGCTGCTTCCATCCACTGCTGTGTGTCTGTTTGATCACCTACTGAAAAGAAAATAAGCAAAAAGAGAAGAACACAGTAGGGAGACCACAGCAGCAACCAACATAAGCATAAGTGCCAGTAAATAGTGAATATTGAATGTTACTGAGGAGCACTTAAGACCGACAACGCACGACATGTTCAGACTAGGCCATGTTTTTCAAAACTTTAGTAACATTATTTTGTAGATTTTGCTTTCTTCAGTTAGAGGTTTTAATTAAACAGATCTTCATTAAACAACCCTTTGCAGATTCAGCACGTTAAGAACTGATTTTTTGAATTTGATCACTGCGTGATCCCAGGCAGAGCTCCCGAGCGCTCTTTCTCACCTGCTTCCTGCATTTAATTTTCAGGTATGAACAACCGAGAGGTGCTGGAGCAGGTGGAGCGGGGCTACAGGATGCCGTGCCCACAGGACTGCCCCATTTCGCTGCACGAGCTGATGCTACAGTGCTGGAAGAAGGACGCAGAGGAGCGGCCCACCTTTGAGTACTTGCAAGCCTTCTTGGAAGACTACTTCACAGCCACCGAACCTCAGTACCAGCCCGGGGACAACCTCTAACCCACCGCTACCACCCCCCACACCCTGTTCTTGCTTTCTCTCTCTGTCTCTCTCTCTCTCTCGGGGTCAGCTCGAGGCCTGGACACGATTAGCTACAGCAGTGCTATATAAAAAACAAAAACAAAAAAACTATGGATCCTTTTCAGCCTGGCCTTTTTATGTTAGGGATGTGTACAGCTTCCTCAGCTCAACTTGAGTTCCAATACAAACCCCCTGACGACACCGCCCTCAGTCTCCGACACGCCCCCCTAGTGTCTGAACTCTGTAAATGCCATAGTTAACAAGGCTGATGGAACTGGGGTTAACTGGGGGTTGTGCTAATGCAGTTCCTTGTATTCAATGTAAATAAGAAAAGCTTGTTTTAGTTTGTCTGCTTCCGTTTCAGATTTTATTTTCTTCTGCACAAAAGTAATAATAATGATAAAAGGAAGTCAAGTACCTGAGGAGGCACAGTTAATCTGTATGTGTATTATACTGTAGCTTCTCTATTATTTTCTAGAGATTGAATTGGAAGGCTCTATATTTTTTTCTCATTTCCTATAAAAGAGAATTCATCGCTTTATTCTCTACTTTTCAGTTACACGTGTTATTGCATAAAGTTTCTCCTGGTGAGCATGACACAGTCCACTTTTTTTTTCTTTTTTTTTGCCTTCCCGTCACAAAAGCTTCTAGTTAGGCTGCTGCTGCTGCAGGTTCTTTTACAAACGATCTGCCACATTTTTGTAAATCACAGCAACGTACAAGGATTTTGACATATCCCTCATTGCTATTTGGGTGAAAATGTTTCTGTCTTTATACCACTGGTGTGTTATTTTGTAGCTGGGAGACAAGAAAGATTTTCATTTAAGAGTATAAATGTCTTTGATTGAGAATCTTCATTTGGAAACAGATCGTGGGGTTTTTCCTCCTGCACGTCCTCCACCCGAGCCTGCAGGATCAACAGGCTGCACCTGAACCAGGACCATCTTACCTCCTGAGCTGCTTCTTCTTTTATGTTTAAGTGACACGATTATATTGAGTCTTTGATTTTATTTAACCCTTTTAGGTGATCCTTCGAGAGACATTTGGAGTATATGATCAGGGGAGCTCTGGACCAGTTCATGTGACAGGAGTCTGAATGTGAAACGCATTGAAAATAAATGGAAACCAGCTCTGGTCTGGTCTGGTCTTAATGCAGATGGTATCAAAGCCTTTGGTAAATCCTCATTTTTCAGTTGTACAGCTAAATGGGTTTTAAGTGTCGCTAACTTCTCTCCTTTGTATCTTTCATTTCCATTTTTTATTAACATGACTCGTTTTGTTAATTCAGTGATTTGGCATTTGGAACTCAGAAAAGACCAATAAACATTTTACACTCTTTCCAAGACACTTATTATGACCAATGCCAGTGTTTTACATGTGTGTGTGCACCTGCCTGAGAAACCAAGAGAAACTGCATGCTCACAGAGCAAGAGAGCCAGTGGCAGCCAGGCCCTACTTTCCCTGTGCCCTCACACAACTTGAAGTGGTCAAAAGGTGGAGCTGAAAAGAGAGAAAAAGAAACTAAAAATAGATGCAGCAAAATGTGACAAATTAACTGCCATGTTAGTACCAGCACAACTGGTAACAAGCCCTCACAGTCACAGGAGGCTGCTGTTGCTAGCAGCAGAGCAGGAGGAGGAATCTTATTCTGGATCTTGTTGTGACATATACTCTAAAAACTAAAGATTTTACAGTATTCCCTGAAAACCTTCATTTGTCTGATAATTTCTTAAAAACATGGATTACACAGCAGTAGCAAATACATTACATTACTGTAGATGTCTTTCTGAAATTGCTGTAGCTAAGTCAAGGATATAATCCGCCTGCTGTTATCCTCTTGAATGAAATGTGCCAACACCGTGGGAGTTTAGTTTAGGTAGCTGCTCTGCTCTATGCCTGATTATCATGTTAATAGTGTGACATTCTCACTGCGTACGATTCTGCCTGGTATGCAGTGAATAACTTCAGTAATCCAACCAGGCTGTCTGTCAGATTCCATTCCTACAAGACTGCTCAAAGAAGTCCTACCATTAAATAATGTGTCAATCTTAAATATGATAAGTCTGTGGGCTATGTACCATTAATATGTACCCCTACAGGCCTTTAAGCTGGCAGTAATTAAACCATTACTCAAAAAGATTTGATCCAGCTGTCTTAGCCAATTGTAGGCCAGTCTCCAACCTTCCTTTTATCTCAATAGTTCTTTAAAGAATTGTTGTAAAGCAGCAACAGAGGAATGGTTTATTTAAAGAGTTTCAGTCAGGTTTAGGACCTCATCACTCAGAAGGTTAAAAATTATCTTCTTATGACCTGTGACAAATAGACCTATCTCTTTGCTTGTCCTGCTAGACTTCGGTGTAGCGTTCAATACTGTTGACCGTATTTTATTACAGAGATTAGAGCAGGCCGCAGGTATTAAAGGTCCTGTGCCGCACTGATTTGAATCATATCTCTCTCCAATAGACTCCAGTTTGTTCATGTAAATGGGGAGTTTTATTCACACACTAAGGTTAATATTGGAGTTCCACAGGGTTCCATGTAGGACCAGTTCTGTTTGCATTATACATGCTTCCCCTAGGTCACAGGTGTCAAACTCCAGTCGTTGAGGGATGGGGTCCTTAAACTTTTGAATGTGTCCCTGCTGCAACACACCTGAATAAACACCTGAGGTGGTAATTCAGCCATTTAATTGATGTTACAGCAGCTCATGAGTGAATAAACATGGTGCAATAAAAGTACTTTTAGAAGTAGATTTTTTTCAAAAACTTACATATATAAGTAGGATTAAAGCAGGGGTCGGCAACCCTAGGCACGCATGCCCGAAGGGTTAACTGATGGCACGACCATAGTTGGACAGGCCATCGGGCATACCAGGCATTTGCTCGGTGGGCCGATGATTTTTTTTTTTTTTGGAACGGTATAAACAATGAAAGGTGGTGGATTGGCCAGACGCTGGCCGGTGTGTAAAAATAACTCAGTTGTTTGGTGGTGGCTATGGCGGAGCTTCCACAGATTCAGTAACATTAACAAGTGGTGGAGGCCAGCAGGTGGCTGGGGGAGAGGGGAGGCAGGAGGAGGAGAGACCCAAGGCAGCCGACGGTCCGAGTGTCAGGTGACCTGAACTTCAGGTAAGAAGTTATGACCTGCAGTCTATCTGGGTCAGATATAAACCAAGTGTATATCTGAGTGAATCATAATGCAATCATATGGCACACTTACTTCTGAGGAAATTTTAAATGGCACTCATCATCAGAAAGGTTGCCTACCCCTGGATTAAAGTCACTGAAAGTGCAGGTCTCTGGCTCACCAACTGGTAACACTACCATTAATGGCCATTAATGATTATTGCGCCTATGTTTGACAAATCAATGTCTTCTATGTGAAAGGTATCACTTCTTTTCCATGACAACAAATTTTCCAAACTCAGCTAAAGCATTCTGTTTGTACACTGCTGTTTGATTTATTGATCAGTAGGATTTGAAGGCAGAAAAGAGGACAGCTAGTATGAGTACAGTAAAGAGATTTGCTAACTTTTTGGAAAAAAATCAATAAATAAATCAGCCATACAGCTTGTGAAACATCTGTTTAAATCTTGTTGAATTTAATTGGCTAAATTCACAAAAAAGCAGTTTTAGAGTAGCACCACATCTCACCTGATCACAGCCTTATAAAACAAGTTATGTTACTTATTTCTAATTACTTTAATCACACTGTACAGCTTGTCATGGCTAACAGATGGATTCAAGCACAGACAGCGTTCTGGCAAGCAATAAAGGTGACAAATTATTGACACAAGAGTGAAACCACAGTGATTTATATATACAGTGAGAGGGGCAGGGGTCCAGGGCTCCAGGGGATAGAGGGGAGGAAATCCATGCTCGCTCTTCACTCAGTCCAAACGCCGCCACTCCTTTTCTCACGCACACTCACTTCTCCTCAGCCACTCTCGCTCCAATTTCCACTTATGCCGACACGCTCAGGGATCACAGGTAATGGTGGGTTGAATATATGATTGTTTGTGAGTGGAATTAAAGTTGAGCAGCACCACCATCCAAAATAATTTGCTAATTTTACTTTGGGAGAGTTTAGAGCTTAAAAAGTCAATGCTGCCAGTGAGGAATGGGAGCAGCTTTGATGTTCCATCAATGTGCAACCTACCATTTTAGACGGACACCAGCTGCAGAATCAGTACTACATTCAAAAGGAGGGAGGCACATCTTTTTAAAAAGAAAAATCTGCCTTGAAATTTTGCAATTTAGTTGAGCTCAGCACTGCAATGGTAATATGCAAAGCACACAATAATGTCCTAAAGTGTATTCTCAAGTTTTTCAAAATTAGAGAGACAACATACTCAGAGGAAGTCAAAGGAAAAGTTATGTTCCAAAAAGCAAGGATTAGGACAAAAAAGGAGATGTAAATGTGCCTGTGTCATCCAGGTCATCGTAGTCTAAGGAGCTTGGAAACGTTTCACCTCTCATCTGAGAATCTTCTTCAGTTCTAAGACTATAATGGTGGAGAGTCCCAGATTTAAGATGTAAATGTGTTAGAGGATAAACTTGTAGAGTAATTGTGATGAGCAATTCACTGTAAATTTACAAAATATTATCAGAAATCTCAGAGTTTCATTTCAAATTCATATGACTTTCTATTTCAGTGGAGCTGTCCAATGAAAAGGTTTCACAAACCTGCATAGTGAGGAAGAAATAAATTCTGTCTATTTTTTTTGCTTGAAGTTTTTTCATTCAAAACACACGAGTGGGAGGGGGGTCATTTCAGTAACTTAATTTGGTTTGTAAAGGCGTGTGTTATAAGTGCTGCCAGAAATGAGCTTCCACTGTGTAGGAAAATTCCTTTCAACCGTATGTCAGGTGGTGTGACTCCCCCCTCCCAAAGCCTTATTGGAGCAGCAGGTGGAGCTCCCTCAGCATCTCTCCTTCATATTATCAATACCATTGTCTTTGTGGACTCATAACCAGCTGGGATGCATCTCTGTGGAAAAACTCCCCTTTATGTGGCAACTTTATAGCTAAAAGGAGCACAGCAATCACATCCTGCAGAAACTAGGTAAGTCTAATTTAGTTCACTTTAATAGTAAAGACTGCTATATTCATACAGAGTTTTGAAGCTTCTAAAAGGTAAAAAAGGATGAAAGAATAAAGCTATATGTATGGTTCTGTATGTCATCAAGATTACAGTGGATCCCTAACTTCTCTCAAGTAACACAGGGCCGCAGACAAGCAATTTCCAAGTGACAGAGATTTGAAGAAAACATAACTTTCTTCAGAAACCATTAATGCTTTGTTTTAGTTACACCCAGATGAAACCCACCTAACACAGTAGGCCAGCTTTCATGTAGAGTTATTTTGAGTTTACAACAAAGTAGCCTACAAAATGTAAATCTATTTTTAGCAGCTTAAACTCAACAGTTGTCATCATGTACAATATGTTATCCTAACAGTTACACCTAAAAGTTTCCAAGTAGGTCTTAAAAAGCTGCACAATGTGACGCCCTGAACATTATTTGTCTTACTGTACATCCAGTGGTTTTATTGCAGGTATTAGCATGTGAGCAAACAATGGAGGGAGCCACTTTATCCATCTTTGTTACTATCCAGAAGATCTACTACCCTTTACTTTGTGTCATTGGCATTCCAGGTTTGTATTGCGTTTGGCTTTCCACGATCTATCAAGAATAATGGACATCAAAATATAACAATGCACAAGACAAGTAGAAATAGAAATATGACATTGCGTATTTAGCTGCGGACGAGGATTAGGGCCACTGGAAAAAAGAAAAAGTGGGCACATCTTTTTTTTCTTCTTCTCCAGAATTCTGAGAAAAGTTAGAATTCTGACTTTAATCTCAGAATTCTGAGAAAAAAGTCAGAATTCTGAGAAAAAAGTCATCTGAATTATTTTTCTCAGTCTTCAAGCCTTTGTCGCGTCGTTGTGATGTAATCGGCCTACAAATGCGGCCTCAGGAGGATGTAGCCTCTGAATTTGGACACAGCTACTCTGTAACCAACAACATTAGCTAACTGATGTATGCTAGCTACCAAATCCTTGATGAAATCCATGAGATGAAGTTTCCTAAATAGTTCCTGAATAGTTAAAAATGTGTGAAAACTGGACATCAGATTAATTTTGCTACTTACTGTATCTTGTGGATGTGTACAATATCATATGCATCCTTAGTTTTAGCTTTTATCTTTGACCAAATGATCAATAAACGAGTGTGGGCCTGTGTTCCTACTCTTTGTTCTAGGAAACCTCTTCACATTCTACATGATCTGTTTCCGTAATTGTGGGATGTCCAGCACAGCCATCATCTACCTCAGCTGTCTAGCTATTGCTGACATTTTCTACTTGGTGTGGGTAATTCTTATTGACCTAACTCTCGCCTTCTGGACCCTGCAGCCCTTCTGGCACTCTTACCCCTGGTGTAGCATTCTGGGATTTTTGCAGTATGGGTCACTCTACAGCTCCTCTTGGATTGTGGTGGTGTTCACCATCGAGCGTTACTTGGTCCTCCGCAGCACGGCTGTCAAACAGCATTTGTCACAAACTAGGGTCACTAAGCTTACCTGCATAGCTATTGTGCTGGTATCCCACCTGGTCTCTGTGCCTCTGGCTTGGATCAATATTGTCACACCTGTGAACCTCACAGTGGATGGAGAGAACATCACATTGCCCAGATGTCTATACCGCAATGAGACCTACACTACTGTTATAGTGTGGATAACTACATTCCTCTCAGGAGGAATTCCGATCGTGTTGGTTATCATTTTCAATTACCTCATTGGGTACCATTTGTGCAATGCCAGTAAGCTCTTCACTAAAGAGGAGTATCGTGTCATGCAGGGTAAAAGCACGAGGGGCATGTTGAGGAGGACCATTCTCCTGCTGGGAACCGTCTCTGTGGCTTTTGTTGTGCTTAGCCTTCCTCGTTTTGTCACGTATTGCATCTTGAGGACCAACTACAATAATGAGAATTTTAATAGAAATGACTACAGCATTCCAATCAACGTTGCCGGAGACATTGCCAACATGCTGCAGAACCTGAACTCCACCACAAACTTCCTACTCTACTGTATGGTCAGTCGCCGCTTCCGGCAAGAGCTGGTCCAGGTACTGACTTGTAATGAGAAGGCACTTGAACTGGGCTCTGTCCTCACAAATACTACCATGAAAGTTTTTTCAGTGGTGGATCATAAGGCTTCATATTCCAGCAACCCTGTGTCTGTGGTGCTAACCAGTTTAAAACCTACAGAATAGAACGAACCGTGAATCAAGCCGTGAATCAAGGTACACTTACCTACTTTTATAGGCTGTATCCCCGGAAACTCATCAACTTCGATATTAACCTAAAGCCAGAATGATGTGTTTGGTTGGTTTACACAGGTAGAACAGTATCAGCATATACGCAGATGGTGTATATGAAAAACTTGTTTAACATAATATATTGCAAAAACAGATACTTGGGACGAATTCTGAAAAGGTGTCAAAATGTCAAATGAAGTGAGAGGACTTGAAAGAAAGATTGAAATACCTATGTTGGTGTCATGGCTCTCAATACATACAACAATATTAGATTGCAGCAAAAGCCCAAATTGGACAGATGGATGACCTGCTCTGAAACACCTCAACAATTTCTTGATTGCTATGAAGTTATACATATGTCCCAAAAAGCTGAATCCAACAGATAAACAGATATTTTGTGAATTAATGCCACAGATAAGCCTCTATTTCTTAAAAAAAATTATGACTGAGATTTAAAAATTTATTTTGTATTCAATATGACCCAAAATGAGTGACTGAGCCCATAAACTTAACCTCTCAAAACGTTTTCCTTCTAAGTCAGAAAGCCATTTTTCCATGGACTTCTATGGGACTGGGAGTCCTTTTGCATTCACAGCTATCGTCATCAGGTGGACTTGAGACAGAAGGCAGGTTTAAGGAACTGCATATTGGCTGAATTTTTCCAACCGGGGTCCTACGTCTATGTTTTTACTGTATGTGATGCCAACATATAAAGTACATCTACTGACATCGTCACCAACAGTCACTGGTTACTAAAGTTACATTATTAACCCAGAAGGTTGATTTTGGGCACTCTTGTTGTTTTAAAATCAACCTTCTGTACTACTGAAGGGTGTACTACCAAGGAAATAAGTCAGGCTTTCTTTGTATAAGCTGACTTGACAAAACCTAAAACCCCAGTCAGAGATGAGAGATATCACGCTATAATTTCTGCAACTTTCTCTGTTGAGGCGGCCTTTCTTTGCTGTGTCATATGATCTTTTTCCATACAAAATTATCCCTATGAATTCTGCCTATCATTCACAGTAGAGCTCTGGAACTTTAAAACTGGCCTGTACCTTAATAAAGGCGATGTGGAAATTTAGTTTGTTGGCAGAAGTTAAATCAATTTTATTGATTGACAGGTGCTCTTTGTGTGTGTTCTGCATTCTACTAACTGCGCTGTAAAAGAGCAGCAGATCAGAATCAAGTATATGAACATTTACACATTTTCTGCATCATCAGATGAATATTCCAGCAACATTGTGACGTTTGTACAGCTGCGCTTCATTTGCAATATCAGTGAGGTACAAAAGCCATGATACAGAGATACAATTTAAATTCTAATATGCAAAGAAAAAAAATCATATGCAAGTCCAGCCGTTTGTAAAAAGAAATCCTGAACATAACCCGCTCCTGTTCAGGTTAAATTACCACAATTTTTTAGTCAGGTAGAAAGAAAGCCACTTTCATGACAAACAACTTAAAACAAGACTTTCTTGCTAACCTAGTAATCTAGCTTAATGACACACCCCTCTTGGTTTCTTCTTCCAAGCACAGGAATGACCAGTGTTGAACATCAGAAAGAATGCAAGTTTAAGATATTAAACTAGTTCTCTTTTCAGACCCAGAAGTTACTGCATTTTTTCCCATCCACACAAAAACATGGTATGCATTTTGCTCAAAGAACCATTATATACAACCTTTTGCCCGACTGTGGGCCTTTGTCAATACAGTTTATTTATAAAACAAAAAAGGAAAATCAGACTTGGGTGTGATATGGATCATGTCTAGTTATGAAACAAAAACATGTTCTTGTTTGATGGCCTTGAAAATGGGTCACTGTACCGTTTTATACATGCTGTAGTATATGTTCTTTACCTGTCAAGTCCTGTGTATCCTTTTCCCCCCTGCTGCTTCAATTTCATTGCTTCACAATGTGTGATGAAAACAAAACATGACACCTTTCCAACAAAACAGTTGAATGTGGCTAGCTGCAGCCTGCCTACCTGGTTGAAGAAGCAACCTGATTGGCAGCCCTGGAGTTCACGCTCCACACCTTTTGCATAAATGGGTCACGAGACTTCCAGGATTTGCATAAGACAGGAAGGAACAAGCAGCGGGAATGTTTCCTGTTTGCCACAAAACAGGTTTGTGCTGAGGCTGAGCAGCTTTAAGCGAAGGTAGGTGTGAAAACACATTGGCTTTGTTCTTTAACTTGTAATGTCAAACACCATGTTAACTTTTGACTCTTTTTTTTTTTAGTTATTGTTTAAAAAGAAATACCTGGCATTGCTTTTGATGAATGATTCTGACCTTTGTACTTGTTTGTCACGATCAGGTTACGCTTCAACCCACCTGTAGAGATCCTCCGTTTTCACTTGTTTCAGTGTGAAAAATAAAAGAACACATGAATACTTCTACCGAGAAGCGTTTGCCATATTAAGGGTAATGCTTTTCCCTGTGGTTCTAGTCTTGGTTTGTAACCGCCATGTTGATTTTATGTAGGGCGTTTTGCTGTGTGTGTGTATGTGCGTGCGTGTGTTTTTGTGTGTGTCTGTCTTTAAGGTGCCATGTTGCAACAGATTATTTTAACACTGCTTTCATTTTCACCACAGAGGCCAAAGACACTTTTAATTGGTAAAATAAAATTAAAAAATGGACCCTTATAAAGGTAGGAAGGCACAGACACAGAGCTATCAGCTTGCCAAAAATGCCATTTTAAGTGAAGTGAGTAAAAACCTGTTGATCTTTTCCTTCTTGCTTTCAGGGCCTTGTCCCCATCATAGCATTCCTGTTGAAATGGGTGAGACTCTGGACTTGGAACGGCTCCCCCCATGTGAACAGTGTAACGCACACACAGAGACCGTCAAAAGGCTAGAGGCCCGTGAATTTGAGCCTCCACAGCGGGCAGCACAACAAGTGGGCTTGAGTAAATTCCCTGAGAACCAGTATAAGCACCAGTTTCGCATTAACTCCCCAGCAGCACCACTCTCGGGACACGTGAATGCCCCATTCATGGAAGATTTTTGGCATGTTAGCCTAAGACAGAAAGTGCAGTATAAGCAAGACCCCATAGGCCCTTCAAGCCAGCACCGGAGCCACTCTGTGGACGATGCAGAGTACTTGGAGCCCCCCCAACCGCTCAAATCGGACTTCAACAGCATCAACTATGTTAAAATGCCAATTCCACATATGCCATGTGAGTATGTCAGTGAATTACCACTGGATTGTTTCATTTAAGTAGATCTGAAAAATTATCCAATATTTACACAGAACACCGTAAAAGAGGTCACAAATTAAAGGAAAAATAATCTGTACCTTAATCCCTTACAATGTCTCAGTTTTTGCTGACATGTTTGGAGTCCACAGATTTACGTGGAAAACAAAAAAATACGTAATCCATAGGTTTCTCTACTGTTTACTGAAACCTTTCAGCATAAACAATCACACCCACAACTTTAGGCCTGTGAAGAAAAAAATAATAATCCAACCAGGTGAGCAGGAAAACAAATTCACATAGAAGTCAACGCTGTTGTGCCACATTGTAACAGGCTGTAAAAATGTTAAGCATTTTAAAATGGGATTCTATAGGGACTGACAAGCTGGTGAACTGTAGCTTTTAGCTTCCTTTTTCAGCCCTGTTTGTTGATACTGTGTCATAGGACACTAAAACACCAAACTCATGCCCACTTTAAGACATCTTTACTTTGCGGCTGGCGCTCAATAACATGGAAACATCGAGTGTCCCATAACAAATGATAACTATAATTGGTCATATTGTGACTATGAATTTGACATATGATATTGAATGTCACTGAAAAAAATTGGTTGTAGGCAGCAATCATTTAAAACCATAATTTTAGCACTCAAGAACAAACAGTAAATGTGCTATTGCATTCCAGAAGCAGGACAATCTGCATCTCATTTCTGCTAAACCATCTGAAAGAGGAACTTATGTCTGCTCCTCTGTGTCTGTCTGCAGGCCACATGCCAATGCAGGGAAGCTGTCTGAAACAGCGCGCGTGCTGGCCTCCAGCAAACCTGCGCGGACGCGATAATTATTGTCATCAAGACCCGGGTTACCCAGCAGCCCGACACCAGGAGCCTCAACCTCACCAGAAAATGTTTGTCATTATGATCTACTAATTCCAGCATTGGTTCACTGGTGGAATACTTTCCCCAATACCGTATGTTGTGAGTCACTCTGTGGTCATTTCTCATCATTTCCCTCCACAGGAATCTCTCTCAAAATGGGCAGCAACTTAAAGGTGCTCTTAATGGTCACTGTGGTTCTGCGCCTCCCTATGCAACACCTCCTCTAGACGTGATGCATGAGGTCAGCGTGGGTTGCTCCGACCTTGCAGGCGCAGGATCAGGCACGAAGGAGATCAGGAGGACCATCAGTCTTCCTGAGGAGTGCAGTAAGTCCCACCATGTGCCAAAGCATGCATCATTCCCTTCTGTTTCATGTTTCCCTTCTGTTCAGGATAATGACTGATGGGTTTTTTGTTTTCTGTTTTTCCCCTCCCTCATTGACAGGAAGAGTTTTTATCACATATTCAGTGGACATAGCCAAGGAAATGTTCATGTTTGTTAAATTTCTCGTGGACCAAGGCTTTAGACCCTCAGTAAGTCCATCAGCCTTTGATTTCCCGCAGATGCTCACTCCACTTCAAATATTCTCACTCGCTCTGCCTTTCCTCAGCTCGACATGTTTGACAGTTCAATCCGAAGCATGGGTATCAACCAATGGATGGACCGTTTTCTGAATGATGTAAGTGTGACGGCTGAGTTTGATTAGGCAATTCTTCAACTCTTATCACAGCTGTGCTGAAAAATTGACAGTGAGGATTGTTTTGACAGAAATCAGTGCTGATCATTGTGGCCATCAGCCCCAAGTACAAAGCGGATGTGGAAGGAGATGGAGTCGATGAGCATGGCCTGCACACAAAGTACATCCACAACCAGGTAAATGGCCTCTTAGGAACTGAGAAGCAAATATTTTCTCACAATGTCTCCCTCTTGTGGCTTTTCTGTATCATTATAGTACCTCCTCTCACATTTCAATTGCATGGAAGAATGAGGAAATACCTCCCAGGAACTGAAAACAGCCGTTCCTCCCAGATTCCTCACTGTGTTAGTGTGCCAGAGCAGAGTGCAGTCAAATTCTTCTGCTTTCTGTCAGAGCATCAATCACAATGTGTAATTGTGTCAATGTTAGGTGACAAGGAAAATACATTTTGGTTGAACTCATGAGTGAAGCCTTTGTTTAGTTCTATCACTGACTATCCTTTCACAATGGCACAGATTCAAAATGAGTACATCCAGCAAGGCTGCCTGAACTTCAGACTGGTTCCTGTGATGTTTCCCAATGCAGCCAAGGTAAGACTGATCAACACATGATTGGGGGGACGGACGGGCATGTCTTTGTGATTTGTGTGAACTGACCCTTTAATAAACCACTCACCATCACCCCGCATTGGAAGCATAAGTAAAACCTATGTGAGGAAATAAAACCCTCCAAAAAAACTGATTGAAAAGAAAAGGACAAATAAAGTTTACAGCTTTGCGTAGACTATAAACAGGAAAGAGATGAGGGCAGTTAGGTTCCAGGTAAAAGGCCCATGAATCCAGAGGATTACGTACATTGACTGTGCATGTTAACCCACGGCTACCCCTCGTATCCTCTTACAGGCTCATGTACCCAGCTGGCTTCAGAGTACCAGAATCTACCGTTGGCCCCAGGACACCCAGGATTTGCTTCTGCGTCTCTTGAGGGAGGAGCGCTACATCATCCCACACCGGAGTGCTGACCTCACCCTCACGTTCCGTCCTGTCTGAGAGCAGTAAAAAGAGGACTGGGGACAAAATATGTGGCATAGTTAAAATTGTTTACTTTACCCCAGATTTACTGATCTTTAACAGTGTTCAGTTATAAACAATCAATGAAGTGGCACGTTTAACCTTTACAGGTAGATTAAACGTACTTGTTTATTTCCGACAAATCTGCTTTTACACTGGCCAATCAGAGCTTTTGCTGCTACTTTGTAGGTTTCATTTTGGTTTCTTATTCTTTCCTTAATATACACTTCAAATGAATTTAACCAATATTTGTCTACAAGAAGGCAGAAAGGCTTTTTTCTAGCTTATTATATTAGAAACATTAGTACATATCTGAAGTTGTGATTTTGTGCATGTGAAAGATCTGGCTTAGTCTTCACCAACACTTACAAATATCTGGATATTCAGCCACATAATTATTTATCTAATCTATTTTTTTCCTAACAGTGTACAGTTAAGTGCTGGGCAGGTACAGTGCTTTAAGAGTAATCTCAAAACTGAGAAGCATTAGTATATTTTGAGAAGTGTGTTTATTTTAAATATCTTTCAGCTCACAAGGCAACGCAGGCCACTACTACTACTAATGATAAAAAAAACTATATAGAGATAGAGAGATATAGAAAATCAACCAAAAAAGGAGTGCTAAGTAGGACTGTAAAAAAAAAAAAAAAAAAAAAAAAATTCTGGATGTAAAATTGCAAAGCATTTAGAGAATTCATGCTCTAGAGTAAATAAGTATCACTAACATATTTCTGTACATAATAGAAAAAGCTGAAAATTGATATTGAGCGGCTATGATTTTCAAGACGTGATTCAGCGGTAGACTGCATGGGCTAAGGATTTGTTCTGAAAGAGTCCGTGGATGTGATATCTGACTGCATTTACAAATGCACGTTCAAAAACCACGCAAACGCACAGACCACCACTATGATCCAGGAATACTTCTACCCTCTGGAGTAAAGATGAGAGTGAACATCCTGCTTGTTATCAGCATGCAGTTCAAATGCCAGCACGTATGATGGTATGGAGGGCATTGGTCCGCATAGCACCAATGCCTGAACTGTTGAGCAGTTGAAATCCTTCATTAAGCAAAGATTGTAAAATATTTTGCTTTCACAGCAACATGTACTCCTGGGTCTCCCCCAGTAAACACAGTGTGTTGTTTTTAGAAATGTACAGTAAAAAATTTCTGTTTCAATATTTGATGTTGTCTTCATTCATTACCACCAAACCATGCAGTTTTTAATATATATTTTACATGGCACAGCTTTCAAGGAAATAATGTAGAAAATTAGAGAAGGAGTGTGGATTGAGGAAAGAGAATCAAGGAAGTGCAGAGAATTAGTAAGGAGGAAATAAGGGCGATGAATAAAAATGCATTTGGTCCAAATACCTGTAGAAGTGCTAAGATGTCTACAAGAGATGGAAAGTGATTTAAACAAGACTACTTAACACAATCTGTGTTCAGCATGAGAGCATGTCTGAGGAATGGGGAAGAACTGGTACTGATTTTCAAGCTATGCAGGGATAAAGTTGTTGAGCCCTGCCATGAAGCTATGTGAAAGCGTTGTTGAAACTAAGTTAAGAAGAGAGGGGATCATCAACAAGCCTGAGTGTGGTTTCCTGCCAAGAAAGTGCATTACACACATAACATTTACTTTCAGTCAGGAGGTCAGGAGTGACAGAAGTATGTAAAGATGGCGCACAACATTTATGAAGACGGTAAAACAATGGTAAGGTGTGCGGTATGAGTGCCAGATGGGTTCGAGTTGGGGGTGGAATTACATCAGGGATCAGCTCTGAACCCTCCTTGTTTGCAGTGGTGATGGACAGGCTGATAGATGAGGTCAGACAGGAGTCTCCGTGGACTATGATGTTTGTAGGCAATGTCTGGGAGAGGTGGAGGTATGCACTAGAGAAAAGCAATTAAACTGAATAAAAGCAAGACAGAAATCATGCAGCTGAGAGGGAGAGAAGTGTAACAGTGAAGCTACACGGAGCGGAGGTGTCACAGTTCTGGGCGTTTTGACCCAGTATTTTGAGTTTTCATGTTTTAGTTTGATTTTGTATTTTTGGTTATTTTCTTGATATATTTGATGATGATGTTCTATGTTCCGGCTTATTCTGGTTTATGTTTAGGTCTGCCTGTGTTAAGTCTGTGTTTCTTAGTCTGCGTCCTTGTATATTGTTTCCTGTTTTATTTTGAAAGATTGTGTCTTATGTCAGTATGTCCAGCTTTGCTCCTCCTGTCTTGTTAGCCCCAATTTCTCCCAGCTGTGTCTCCCTCCTGTTTCACATTCCCTAATCACCTCAGTATGTATTTTAGCTCTGTGTTTTTCCCTGCCAGTTGTTGCATCCTCCATGTTTGTTGTGTGCGTGTTCGTCGTTGTCTGCCTTCAGGTTAGAGTCATTTGCGTCTCCAGTCTAGTTAGTTTAAGTTGTTGTTTATGTATCGCCAAGTTTGTCTCACCAGCAAATAAAGCTGCCGTTTAAGTTAATGTTTTGTCTCCGAGTCCTGCACGTGGGTCCAGCCACTAACAGCCACACAACTCATCGTGACAGGAGGTAGTGAAGGTGGATACATTTAAGTTTGAGAGCCAAAGCAAGGGGTGTCAGGGTGGGATCGGTGACAGAGGGATAGCAGCGAGACTGAAAAATGTTTACATGATAATAATGAGACCTGTTAAAATATATGGTTTGGACGTGTTTGCACTAACATAAAGACAGGGGATGGAGGTGGTACTGAGTTGACTATACTAAGATTTTCATTGGGAGTGACAAGAATCAATGGGATTAGAAATGAGTATATGAGAGGGACGGATCAGGTTGAGTAGGTTGGAGACAAAGTTGGAGAGGTAAAGCGGAGATGCTCGCAGATGCACTGAAACAATGTTAATTACAGGATAATTGTCTTCTCAATTCAACACAAATTTGCTATAAATATATAATGCAGGTTTTTGAAAAGTATTATTTAAAATGTTGCAATTCTGAAATAGAAAATGAGATTATGAACACAGGACAATTTGAATCTGTTGTTCTTATTTATTTGCGCTTATTTAAAGTAAACAGCACATTTCCAGATAGCCACATGCTCGCAGAGGTCGAGTCTGCAGTACCGCAAAGTCTACGGTGACCCTGGATGGTTATGTAGACGGTCCAAGTACTTTGGTGTAATGCAAAGGCTAACTGGAAGAACCAGAAGATGGCAGCATGTACCAAACAATAACACCCAGCATCAGTCATCTGTTCATGGTGAAAGCGCCAATGTCTTCTCCAATTATACATTGTTTTATTATTTTTTTTATTTAAAAAATACATGTAAAAATGTATATTTATTTATTTTTAAACTGGGGTCACCTTTCACTTTGAACAGATTACAAAAAAGAAAAAAAATGTCGGTCATAAAGCATCAGTGTGATAAAACATGTAGACAGGGGCCCAGGAAGTCTGGTAAAAACATCCGGTCCATATGTTCCACCACTGACTCCCTGATAAGCCAGCATTGTGTGGGGCACCTTTAACTGCCAGATTTTCACTCTGAACTTCATTTTACTCTGTCAGTGTGCACAGCCTGTTTACCAAACCTGACAGAAAAGGAAAAAAAAAATGTTGCTCACATATGTGTGCGTCTCTGTGGGGAACTCTGCTGATGTCCAAGCTTTTATCAGCTCCTGCATGAGGTGCCTGCGTGTAAACAGAGCTGCAGCCAGAACCAATAAATCCACTGTTTGTTATTGTTTCAGGACCTGCACACCACTCCACTCAGTCTTATCTGGTGGATCCAAAGCAGCCAAACGCACGTATTCTTCCTAAACGGCATGAAGTTACATCTAATACATGAGAATCTTACAGAAAAGCACTATGGGGAATCAAAATGACATTAATATGTTCAATGAGAGGTCTGTCAGTCTTTTGCCTGCATTGCCTGCTTTTTGCAAATTTTACAGAATTCTTAGAAGAGACTGTTCATGAAAAATGCTTTTCCTCAAGTGTTACCATTATTGGGAATGCTGTAAAACCCAAGATCCAAACCCTTCCCAGGATAATGTGGGCAAAACACTAATGTGTATTTGCCCACGTTAGGTGAAATGGCAAGAACATGACCTGTGCAACAATTAAAAATAAAAACAATTTCATCAACAAAACTTTGACCATTAAGCTACCCTTCCAATATATATCCATCTCTCTCTCTCTCTCTCTCTCTCTCTCTCTCTCTCTCTCTCTCTCTATATATATATATATATATATATATATATATATATATATATATATACATATATATATACACACATCTATCTATTGATTTTTTTCCCCCTAAAACATTACATTAAAGAATGAGCTCATGCAACCAGTGAATGTTTCACAGTAATCTCAGTAACCTCCACACATACTCAGTATTGTTATCTCAGTTCCAGGAAGCACTGAAACACACAGTCCAAATGCAGGACAAAGAGGCTGATTAAAATCCAGACACACATAGCCTAAAGGAAAACAGCAATCCCAGACTAAATGCATGACAAATGCTACAAGAACACATGGCGCACAAACAGATGCACTGACAAAGGGAAAGGCAGGACTATATAGCATTAGACAGAGGTGAAGCCCATCAAACACAAGTGGAACTAATGATAGCGGGGCAGACAAAGACAAAAGTGGGCATGCAAGGTAAGCAGGAAGTAAAACTACAAGGAGACACATTAGAACTAATCTTCAAAGCAAAACATGGACATAACCAAACAGAGAACCCTGGCACATAAAGAATAACCCTAATAAACACAGAAGGCACAGAGAAAACATCAGAAACAAATAAAACCTGACATGATTCTTCAGACTCATCGCCTAACAGAGAAATGTGCAACACATTTTGAACACACACCAAATCTGAACATATCCACAAATGTTGCTAGATTTGAACAAATCGGAGATGGTAAATTCCACTGATTATTCACTTACATGAGAACAGGTGGGACATGCGCATGTAAGAAGGTGACATCGCCAAACAGGAGACGCAAAGCAGGCTGATATCAGAAGGACCTGAACCAACTTGTCTCACACTAACACATCTAAAACCAGGTGAGAAATAAAGGTCTTCCTGTGTTCTACTTGAGATGGCTCTACCTTAGACTGATGTTGAAAGGGTAGAGATTGGTGCAAAAGAACTGACAGTAATGGAAGAAATAAAGTCTGTGATAGTGAGAATTGTTTAACATCAAGTTTTGGAGATACAAGGCAAAAGAACCAAATTTATGATCTATGTACAAACCCACTTCCATTAAAGCACGTTCAAAGTTATAACTGTTACACGTCGATTTGACAGAAGAATACGTAAGAGCTCAAGGTCCTTGATGGCAGACATATGAAACAGCTCAAGGATGTCACTCGTTTCCCTCCTCTCCTTCACTGAGGAGAACAAATCCTTAAGAACAGATTGCCTATGAAGCAGGAAGTTTTAGGCTCTGCTCCCACTGGGCTCATCCATACTAAAAATGTATGCACTTAGCACTGTAAAGCACTTTAGCTAAAAGCTCCCACCAAACACTACATTAAATATGGCATCCATAATATTTTTGGATTTGTTTGATAAGTGCTCTCAGACCTCGGGCATGCTGCTGGCAAATGCAAGCATACGACTGCCGATTGGTTCATTAAGAGGGCCAGGCTCTTACTCAAGGTCAGCGCACACTCCAGCAGACAGAGGCTCCCTTTGTCTGCTGGAGCGTGTGCTGATGAAAATGCTAATGAAACATTTTTATCATCGGGGAGTCGTTGACTGCCGTGTCCCCAGCATGAACTGGACCGAACCAGCTGTTTGTAGAGGGTTATGGCTCTGTCACTGGAGAGGAGAAAGCAGTGAGCTCAGCACATCCAGCACTGCTGCCTGCCATGTACTGGCTGTTCGAGGAATCTGAGCAGAATGATGAAGAGCTTGGAGATTTGTTATAGGCATCCATAAAAAGCACCCGTGAGTGCTGGTCACACTAAATCATAGAAAGTGCATTAAAAGTAAAAAAAACCCCCAAAAAAACAACTTGTTTCGAGGTGTTGCAACAACAGGATGCTGTTGATACCATAAGGAACAAGGACAAGCCTAATAGGCAATAAAGCAGAGAAGCATCCGCTGATCCTGAGATCTGCTGTAATTCTGAAACATTTCCCAAGAATTGAAGGTATTTGATCAATGCGCTATTTCCAGACCATTATAAAGAACATGTGAACACCAACATTGGTTTCTTATTTCACAGCCATAAGCTACATTCATAGTTTTAAAATACTACTGTATAAACAAATATTTTGACATGAAATGAATCAGCTTTAAGCAAGACGTCTTCTTCTTCTTCTTTTCTGTTTGGAACAAAAGAAAAGAAGAGACATTTCATAAGCTATAACTTCATATGCTCATTGTTCTCATGTGACTCAGAAATATACTTCCTCCTACCCCTTATAACTTAAAGTCAAGTCAAGTCAATTGGACTTGTACAGGTCAATGTACCATGTAAAGTCTCAAAAATGCTTCACAGACAGGACATGTAATCATCATCCTCGTCTTATTAGGATAATTTTCCTTCCTCACAATAAGATAAATAGGATATTACCCTTTCCCCTAATTCACACATACCTACACAGTGTAATGATATAACACCTATAATAACAATGCTCTTGCCAAGGTTTGTTTGTGGTGCTAAGTACTCTGCAGTGTTAGGTGAAAGGTTTCACCTAACAATGCGAGCTCAAAAAAATTAATTCCTGTCACTTATATTGTAAAAACAAATATTGAATCTTGGATCTGTATTAGCAAAAATTGCGTCTATTTTCATATTTATATTATTTAAAAAAAAAAATGCCAATCGGGATGTAACAGGATAGAACCGGTGACTTCGTGCATTTGATTTGTGACATGCTTATTTCGGGTATTTCGGGTATTTTTAGGACAACTCGCCACATAAAACGTTCTAACCTGAAGGTTTCTGCAACCATTACACACTAAGAAGCTGAGGGATAGCACATTCTGTCTCCTGCTGGCGGAATAATCTTATTTGAATGATGGGAATTTCCAAACAGATGCAGCTTTGTGGCCTAATGCGCTTAGCCGGAGAGATGGTCCAAAAAACCAAGTATATATGCCTCCCAGTTACGTAGCCCATAAACAACGTATGCCATGGCTGAGCCTTTCAAAATAAAATGGTCGTTCTCACTCCAGTGTCTTGTATCACTGCGCTGGACTAGTCAAAAATCATTTTATTCTGAAGTGTGCACACGGAAGTACAACTCTTTGGATTTTGAGTAGCTTTGTGAAAGGTTAGCTAACGCGGGCTAGCCTGATATGGAAGAAGAGGGAGCAAGAGGAAGACTGAGGGTCTACCTGAGAAAAGCGGACTGGCTGGGACTAGTTCTGAGGGGTGATTTCGAGAGATAACGTTACATACTGGAAGGAATGTCCTCCTGGCTTACAACACCACAGAGATAGCTAAAATCACGGGACAGCCGCAATCACTACTAAAAACATGAAGCTGACAGCTGCGGAGCGCCTGTTAACAACCCGCCACCGTCGAGTTTAGCTCCCCGTGGCTGCAGCTGGACATTAACGGCGACGGCACCTCGGGAAGCGTTGTAGCCAACGGGAATCTTTGTTCGCGTTTTTTCCCGTTCTTCTTTTTTTCCCTTCTTCCATGGGACACAACTGGGCTTTACCTCCGCTCTGCCGTTGTGTTACCGCCGTGACAGCAGCAGTCTTCGGCTGGTATCGACTGGCCACCGTGGTCCCTGCATCTTGTGGACTCCTAGCAGCTAAAGTTTTTTGGCTTATTTGACGGACGCGGCAGTCATGTTTGCTGTACGAATCGTCACCGCAGACTACTACCTGACAAGTCCCATTAAAGACCTGGACGTCTGCTATTCTGAATTCAGGGAGAGCGATGTGAAGAAAGTGCCGGTGGTGCGGATATTTGGAGCAACACCAGCAGGTTAGCCTTGTCCTGTGTTTTATTCTCGTTGACTCTTCAGTAAGCTAAAGCTTGCTGCACGCGGCGTGTCACAGGTTTGTTGCCTTCGCTGCTGCTGCTGTTTGGACACGCGCGCACAAACACATCCGCGCTGTATTGTTCCGAGGAAACCTAACGGGTGTTTTATGTATGTGACAGGAAGATGTTGTAGGGTGTTGACACGTTTTACCAACGCGGCATGCAGCCCTGTTGCAGCAGTGGGAGCCCTCCGCTGTGCTTTGTTTTCGCTCCATCGTGGTGCGGTGGCGGACACCTTGTGTCTGTCTGCCACATGTGGCATTCAGGGAAACTGGTACCTTTCCCCTGCGATGCTTTTATTGTATTTATGGCAACCTGTGGAGTGTGGCTGGCATGCAGATATATATATTTATTTATTTTATTGGGGGGGTTGAAAGGATAACACCATTTTGTTGCCTAACTGTAAAATGGGTGACAGTATTATATGGTGGAAGAAAAATGTATAGAATAATTACTGTATCATGTGTTGATAAAGCAGGGCAGTCGTGACTTTACATTGATAGCCTTGACAACAGAGGTTGTCATTGTATACAAAACGGAACATGCATTGTGTGAGTGTGTAATGTTCAGCGCTACAAGCCTGGACAAGACCCCTACAGTATGTGGAGTAACTATCGTGGCTTGCAGGTGCTGCTTTAGATAAAATATACAGGACAAATGTGTTGCAGATATTTATTGTAGATGTGTGTTTTTTCTGAACTGTGCCACATGCCCTGCTCTTCGGTAAAGCCATTACAGCCAGGCATTCTGGCCACTTTAATCCCCACAAAACAAAAGAATGGTTTTCCTGTACAATGGCATAGCATTAGCAACCTGTGCCAAATCCTCCGGCAATCACTGTGCCCTCTTTTCAACCTTGTTTGATGGGTGAAGACACATTGCAGTGTAGTGACTATAGATATTCTTAGCAAGGTTTGTCCCCAGTGGGGGGGAAATGGTGAGTTACACTTGCCCCCTCGCCCAATCAGTGCTCCTGGGTCGCAGGATGACCTGGAGCAGCGTCCAGCAGGATGTGCCCTCAGTGAGGATTAAAGGCTTTACAACGGGGGGGGGGACAGCGGGTCATGGTGAGGAAGGTGTCTGCTGTGGTTTGGCCCTGTTTGTGTTCAGGTCTGCACGTTCACATGCATTGCTTCTCATGCAAATTGAGTATACAGACCCAGAAACTGCAGTGATGGCTTGTTAGGTGAATTTTAGTGTGAATGATAAGGTCCAATATTAAAACCTGAAGTGACTGGTGGTGTGGATAACATTCATTGTTTTGCTGGGAAACCCTGCATCCTGCCAGTCATGTGGACGGTAGTTTGATTTTTACCACCCAACTTGCCTCAGATAATGTGACTTCTATCCACCAGTGGTATCCTCCAGCAGGACAGTTATCTGCACAACAAACATGAAGAGACCAGTGTGTTGACCCGGCCCCTGAACTCCCCAAATCCTTATCCAAATCAACTTCCACCAGAGAACAAGCCCGTTCCATGGATGTTCTACGCGTAGCAAACCACAGAATCCAGAAAATTTGCTTCCAATGTTTCAGTGCCTGACACCCAGACGTCTTGTGTACGTTATGGAGGGAAGAGCTATTTTAGTGGCACAAAGTCAAAGCAGTTGTTGTGGCTGTTCTCTGTATGTTATTAATTAATACCTTTTTCTCGTCTCAAAGTGTAGTAGTGTAGTAGTAGTAATGATAGTGATAAGCAGATCCATTGTTTGAACGTTAATGGTTCATTTAAGTAATTTTTAAACATTTTTTTGTCAAACAATTTTATTTCCCCTTTCTGATTGATATGAACTGTGATAGTGAACCGCATAATCTAGGCTTCCTGTCAGATAAGTCTTTGTTACCTTGGGCTGTAAGAAGTCATCATAATTTGATGGCCTCTTAATAAAATGTGGTTGACAGTAACTAATATATTAATGTTTTTGGTGTTGGAAGATTTAGGAGGCTACACACGTGTGCAAAAGTATGCATCTGAAGGGAGGTGTACACTAAAACAACTAAATGGTACAGTTTTTTTTTTTTCTTTTTTTCTTATTTGCCAAAAAACCTGTAGCAAACACAAGTGCACTGGTGCAGGTCACTCAGCTGAATAATATCCAGCCACATTCCACTTGTGTTTTTCCTGCTCTGACATGCACAAATGTCTGCAGTGAAAAAGAGCCAGCTACATAATTGTCATAACAATGATGGTTTGTCGATACGGTTGGTTTGACCCACGTGTGTTTGCCAACACACTTGTCTAAATGCCTATGCCTCTGATCCTATCTGATTGGTTAACATTCTTGAGTATGCAGCAGTGAAACAAAAGCGAGGATCCCAGTGGAGCATTAAGAGCTTTCATTGATTGAGTCCTTACAGGTTCAGCAGCACACGAACAAGCCTCGTTTCTCTGCTGTGCGTGTTGTATCTGCAGTTTGAATATCGGGCTCTGTGTTGTTTCCACTTGCAGTAATGACAGAGTATCTTGTCTGCAGTCTGTGCATTGCGGTCGATGCCCTGCAGATTCTCATAGTCGGATCCCTCTCTCGTTCAGTTTATGTATCAGTTGTGTGGCCACATTTTCAGATTTAAAATTACATCACCATCTGGAAAGCATTGAAGTGGAGAGGGATCTCTTTCTTTCTTCCTTTCCTGCAGCTTAGAAACAAGCCACACCTACTAGAAAGTTTTTTTTTTTTTCTTCTTCAGATTTCACTTTGCCTTTTATGGTTTCATTGCGTTGACTCCTCAGACTGTTCATGTGCCTTTATCATTAGCGTGTTTACTCTGGTGTAAGCGGTCAACAGCGCATCCACACCACGTGGCTCTTTCCACAACCCCAGGCCTCATATTTCCTGTCCTTCCCTGACCTAAGCAACGCACACTCCCACTGTGTAATTTGATGCCAAGTTTCCTGCTTTTTTTCCCCCTCCCCACTCTTTGTTAGCATTCAGAGACTGTCCTGCCTCTGCAGCACACATACTGTACATGCATGCCCATCTTTGGTTTAGCTCAAGAGGAAGACAATACAAGGAATCCTTTCGTTATAAAAGTTATTGGTGCTGTTGAGGTGCCGGAAACCTTTTAAGGGCATGCATCTCCAGGCTTGAAGCTGACAAGCTAGATCTAGATACGCTGACGGGGCCTGGTCCTCGTGGCAACAGGAGGCACGCTGTTTTGGTTCATCGCTTGGATGTGTACACTAGAGTGTTTGTTGGGTACGCATGAGAGCGGAGAGGGGGAGAAAGTGCATGACCAATTGACCTGAATGAGAGGGCCAAGCATTGAAGCCCAGAGGGTGGTAAAAATGAGGGCCTCTTTTTCTACTCTGGCCCTTTCCTTCCCAGGTTTAGCACTCTCCAGGGGAACCCTTAATACCATCTGAAGGAATTCCTCCTGATCCATTAATAGGATAATAGGCAGACTAGAAAGGAGACTGGCTCATTAAACAGAAGGTCATTGTTCCCTTTACTGTTTACTCTCCTGTCTTTCTGTCGAACCAGGGTTCACTTATCGTATGATTAAGATGTTTAGTTGTTGACAGGTTTTCTCTGGAGTTGCCTTTCGTTCTTTTCCCCCACTGATTTTACACTTTTGTTTAAGTTTAAGTGCAGGTTTACCATAGTGATAGAGTAGAAACACAAAAGAAGACCGAAGGCTGCTCTGCACTAATCCTCCTCCTGTGATGTTTTTTTTTTTTTTTCTTCCTTCCCTTCAGATGAGGCCCGGCTTCTTGTCAGGGTTTTTTTGAATCTTCAATAGAGGAAGAAACATTTTAGAGTATTTTCGATGTGGGGACACAGAGTTACTGTTCATTTGAAAATCAATTAAATACTTGATGTTCTACATGCAGAGGACAAAGGAGGTGTTTGGGTTTTTTTTTTTTTTTTTTTTTTTTTAGCAGTACTGGCAGTTACTTTTTACCAGTATGTTTGGAGAGCATGTACAGTGACTTAATGTTTTAAGAAAAAGGTATGTTATTATTTTTAATCTATAAATCCTGTATGACTAATAGAGGTGGGAATCACCATACATCCCACGATACGATATTATTGCAATTTTTTAAATATTTTGCGATATTCAGATTCTGTACATAAAGGTAAACTTTATCAATATTCATTTTATCTAATATCAAAGTCTCACACTCAGTCTTTCTCTCATTTCAATCAGTTTTATTGTTGACAAACTGAACGGTTTGTATTACAGTCTAGTCCAACTTAACTGAATGCAACCATCTGGTACAATTATAGCTATTCTGAACTATGCAATTTATGAAAACTATGCAGCCCATTCAGCAACTGAAGAACTTGAAAGTAAATTAAAATAAAATATAATTTTACATTAAATAAAAAAGTTTTAAACTTAATTAAAATAAAACATGTCTTAAATTAAAATAAGTAAACTGTCATGTTTATTGCTGCCAAAAAACAAGTTAAACACATTTGGACAGTGAAGGAATGTCAGGATTCTTGCTCAGAAAAAGGATCAACATGCTCTGAAGTCAGAGTTCCAGTCCACAAAAACTTTTTTTGTAACAAAATATCGATTTCTGCTGTCCCTGTATCGCTACATTATTAGCAAACAAAATATCACGATACTACACAGTATCGATTTTTTTCCCCCACCCCTAATGACTAATGCTTTTAGAAGTTATATATTTTGGTTTGACTTATTGACTCTTCTGATCGCGTATCTGACGTCAAATGTTTCCACAACATTGACTTCATAATCACAATACTCAGGACTCCCCCCCCCCCCCCCCCCCCCCCCCTGTCCTGTAAAATATAACAGGACAACGGAGTATATTCTCCAGCATCTCACACTTCTGATAATCAGCTGTCTGCTTGACGTTTATTCAGCTGTGTAAAAACTATAACTTTAATCTCAGACAAAGTGATTTACTCAGGAACAAATAAAATACTAAAAAAAAAAGCCAAACAATAACATTTTAAGTTATCTAAGTGACTCATATATATTTAACCTGAGTAGCGAAAGACGGCGGTGGGTTTGAAAACGATTTGCGGGGAGTCCGGTGTTCTCACGGCGCTAGTGAGCCTAGCCCCCGGCTCGCTAACGAGCTAGTGGGTAACAGACGTCTCCGAAAACGTCGGAGCGCTTTTGAAAATATGTGGTGTCCTGATAAACTGAGCAGATATTTGAAGTTTACACAGCTACATTCTCGCCTGAAAATATGTTAAACGTTTATTTTGTGACCCAGAAAGAATAATAAGAGTAACATTAAAACTAACTAGCTGCCGCCATTGTTGGAAACTGCGCTGGGCCGCGCTAAGAATTCTGGGACACAGCTGCTTCTTCTTCTTCTTCTTCGGGGTTTAACGGTAGCTGACATCCTTGTACATGCAATGCTGCCATCTTCTGTTTCAGTCCGTTATTACACTCTTAAATCCTGCCACTTATTCCTGCGTCTTTTGTGATCGTACAAAGTTTCAAACGACGCGTCGACTATTAAATCAGTCGTCGACGATTTTGATAGTCGACGTAATCGTGACTAGTCGACAAATCGTGGCAGCCCTAGTGCACATGCACATTAGTTGTAGCACATTTCCAGTTCACTCCAGAGGCAAGTCACCACACTAGCAGTCGCTCTGTACTCATGGTCTGCTGGTAGTACTACCATTTTTGTAACATCTCCATTGAAGCGGCCTACTGACATCCTCTCTGGGGTGTGCTGTCTGGTTTCAGAGGGACTTAACCAGCAGCCAGGGGAGCCACGATGAAGAGCTTTAATAAGTAAACAGGCAAAGTTAAGGCTGTTCGATATAACAATATATATCTGATGACGATATAAAAACATCTATCGTTTAATTCGTGGTGTCGCAAAATAAACTGTTTACAGCAATATTTTTTTTTTTCATCGTTTTGATGGTCACTGTAGTGGCTATATTAATTTCTTAAAGTTCTCTCTTTCTCTTGTATTTAATATAACCAAAATATGGACGGGCAGGCGGTTGTTTTTATGCGTTGTCATTAGCAACAACGACGGTAAAACCATCGCGTGTCCGCTTGTTTATTTTCCACATAAACCTTTCACAATAAAGCTCAAGATCCTGTTGGGACTTTTCAAAATAAACTGAATCACGTGAAAGAGTATGCGGAGTATTTATGGATGAGAAGCAAAAAAGAGCCGTCATGTGCTAAAAAATAAACCTTAGACTCAAACATTAGAACAGGCTTTTCCCTGCATCACGCCGTGTTATAAATACTCACAAAGAAAACGGAAAATGTATAGTTTCATGCATTGGTTAAAACACTCGACTCCAGGTACACGACGCCCAGCTGGAAACGCTTCACTCAAGACGAGGTGCCTGAGATTCACAGATTTTACAGAAAATGTTAAATTTTTGTTATTTATATCGTTATCGGGATATAAGATTTTCGTCATATCGCACAGCCCTAGGCAAAGTCCTCTGACTCCAGTTCACATAGGCCTGTGAGCGTCACATATGGATACGGAGGAGAGTTTGTCTCTGTCTGAATGCCAGAGTACCACAGCTGGTCTTTGTGGTGGAATACAGACAGAAAGGCTGGATAGATGCAGCTAATGAGGAACATCTAGCCAGAGGTGATGAAGTCATTCAACTTTGTGATGTGTTACTGCTCGAGTGTAATTCACATTTGGCAATTTTCCAGATCCTTTTAATTTTTTTAAAATGCTCAATAAGTGGAAGGCACCGCATCTAATCCAGCATATGGCTCACACATTAAATTGACCAAAATAACTGTTTTATGGTTATGAATGCAACACGACCACGATGCTGTGTCAGCCTTTAATTTCTATGTGATTCCAGAAAACACTAAACAAATACAATTCATGCAGCTTAATTAACCAAAGAAAGTTCCAAGCATTCACTTCAGAGTAGTAAACATCTGAAATGCCCCTGGGGTTGAAATTCTTTGCAGTGTACTTGGAACTCGACAAAGATTATCAGAGTAGTTGTAGTAACCAGCCGCAGTCAGTCGTGACTACACGGTGACAGGCGGTGGTTTTTGTGCCTTGATTGGCAGGACAGTAGAGCAACAAGACAGGGAATATGGAGAAGAGAAAGTCGAGGTGTGACTTGCAGTGAGTGGTTCAGTTGGTGAGGATCTGGATGAGGGGTTTCCTCAGCTTGGTCTGCTTTTGTCTTGAAGGAGCTGTGAGTGTACAGAGGCTCCCTCAGTGTCCTTGCTGCTGTTGCTGCTGCTGCGACAACCTGATTGATGGCTGTAATAGCTCCCTCCGGCTTCTCTGTGGGTAACCGAACTCATCACTGTCGAGGGCACAAGCCTGACACTGCAGCATACTTTGTCCCCAACACATTCTGTTCCCTTTCACCTCGATTCATGCTGAGGTAGTAGAGGTGACTTTACATTAACACCCAGAGCTGCTGGATATCTCTTTTTCGCCCCACAGGTTAGATCAGTACTGTAGTTCCTATTGTTCAAGTCTGACCCTGCCACCCCTCCCCCTAATATTCTTTTCACAATGCTGCATCGATCCACTGAAAAGAATCTATCTTCAGCATGTGCTCCTTCACGGTGAGTTTAAAGCACCTGCTCGGCTGCCACTGTAACTCAGTGTCATTCCCACAGACATGTATGCAGCAGTACAGTAAGCACTTGGAAAGCTTTGTTTTGCTGTCTCCTCTCATTCTCTAACCAGTGAAGCCAGCAGCACTGCCAAAGTTAACACAGATGGAATACACACATGTTGACTGCCTTCTAACATTCCTGACAAGGGCTGTACCATTACAGCATGCATTATTTGAGCAACGTTTTAAGGAGGTTCTCTGTAATTCAACTAAAAGAGAGATATGGAAAGATAATGTGCTTCTAAATTGCAGGAAGCTTGCTGTTATGTCGGGGGAGACCCATGTATGATTTATACAAGCCAAAAAGATGGCTTCTTAGCAATAAGGAAAGCTAAGAAGTAATCACTTTATTCCAATTGTCTCATGTTTGATTTTTGTAAGTTATAGAATATTAGCACATCTGCAGCACAGATTGTTAAAATTGTAAAGGCAAGCAGTCAGCACCAAGTAAAAATGTCTTTCTGTGCATTTCCCTGTTTGTTGTGCTCTCTGTAAAGGTGTTTTAGCAATTTTTTTCTTCAATCTGATTTCTTATCAGAACACTCGGCCTGTCTGTTTTCCAAGTCAGTAGGGCACGCAGGCTGTGACAGTGCGAGGCCTTGGTGGTGCTGCTGTTGTTGTTTTTCTGTAGCTGCACAAGCTGCCAGATGGCTTTGCCAGCGAGGTAATGTGATTTAGCTCTGTGACGAGATGGATACCTACTAGAGAGGCAGGAGAGGTAGGCTCACAGGCAGTCGTCGCCTCTCAGTTTGGCTCTATGGAGAAAGAAAAAACAACATTTAATGTAAAGTGCAAAAGGAGGGCAAGTTCTTCAGTATGGCACCATGTCTTCTTTTTCAAAGCAGGTCGTTTCTTTAATGTGGTTCTGTGTGGTCTGAAAAGGGACCACGTTGGCACGTGTTGTTGGGTCATTTTAGGCCCTCGGTTCAGCGTCGGTCTCTTCCTCTTTCCCTGCACCATTGTCCCCTCAAAGGAGGGGAGGGAGAGAGAGGGTGGGCCCTGCTTTGTGCACCCAGCCTGTGAGAGTGGGAGACTTCCCACTCTGTGTTCCCTCAGGGCCACTGGCACTACTGCAAGAGAACTCTGCAGCATTTCAAGGCAGATTAAGACCTTGTTGAAAAAGAGTGAAAGAATTTGGCAGGCTGAAGAAAGCTTGAATCACTGCTGGTGGGGGGAGGGAGGAATGCTTTGAACCTACCATGCTATGCCATTCAGCATTGATATTAATGAGGCGTGCGTATGTGTGTGTTGGTTGGGTGTACGCACGTGCACTTACAAAGTCAAATAAAGCAGATAAGTTTGTACCAGTAGCGATGGGTATATCTGCAGCTCGGGGTGGAGTAGCCTCCTGTTGCTTCAGCGTGTAAGCTTTCTTATTACACCTTCTGTTCAGTGATAGAATTTACAGGATTTTTTTTTTGTCTGTTTGTCTGTAGTAATTGAATTATAGTTTGGCTTTGGGATCACGTAATGCAGTATACTTCTCTGCCAAGAGTCCTAGATCAGGTCCAGTGAGATGGGATGGAAGGATATAAACAACTAAATTCTTCTGCAATGTCAGTAAGCCAATTGTGTTGTTTTGGTTGATGCTAGTTTTTATACAACTCAGACTGGATTCAATTCAGTGTTTCCAACAGATTTAGAGTTTGTACATTTGGGCTTTTTTGTTTGTTTGTTTTTTTACAGCCACTCTTATGTGCCGACAGACAAGACCAAGTTTACCCTGATCTTAAACACCAGGAAATTTTAAGGCAAAACCTTGAGCCATTCAGTTAGCTAATGTGAATTAATTATTGTGTTTACATATATAAAAACGGTTCTGTGAAATGTGCAAATGCTACGACTTAATGCAGCTTTATCTATTCAGCTGATATCCATCCACTGGTGGCCACTCACTGAACAAACAACACTGAGCAAACAAAAACAAAAACCAGTCTTGCAGTCTTTTTCATACACAACTGCACAGCTCCAACTGAAAGGGTTCTTTTTGATCAATTTTTAATTCCATAGCACTGTACAGTCATTTTGAGGGCAGGCTTATTAAAAAGGGGAGGGGGGAGGGACGTTTTGCAAGCCAAGCTCTAAAAATAGCCTAGCTTGTATGTACATATGTAAGGGCATGTGTGTTTGCAATGTGACTGAGCCCTGTCTCTGTGTGACTAGACAACATTCTGGTTGCTGTTGTTTAACTGGTCATCAACTCTTTCTAAGTGCATGCTGAGTGTCTCCAGTTTGTGAGGTGGTTCTGCATTTGTGGCAGACACACACAGCCTCCCATCTGAGAACTTAAAACCTTTTGTTCCTCGAGGAACTGTGTCTAGACCTGCTCTCTGTTCTCTGACTGTAATCTGTTGCCATCATAGCAATAGCTCAGCTGCAATTTGGTGTGTTTGCATGTGTCGTTATGGCTGTCCCTGTGTATGTCGAGCGAGTGGGAGGAGAGGGGGATGGCGCTGAGAGGAAGAGAGGGGAGGAAAGAGAGAGAATAGGCATTTATGAGCCTTGCTCGCCCAATGCAGCAGCTGAGCTGCCGTCCCTGCTTCTCGTGATGTGTGGCAAGAGCAAGACATGCTGTGAATATCAAATTTCGTCAGAGCTGAGAAAAGGAGGGCAAGCAGCGCTTGGAAATCACTCCAGTTGTCTGGCGAGAGATTGCTGCCCTCTGATAACCGAGCTGCTCTGGACACACGCAAACAGCATCCTCTAGCACCGTGGCAACCACTGGGCTCTAGCCAGTTCTCCCCAGACTCATTATGAAATCTGTAGCATCTCTCTGCAGTTCTCGCTGTAATCCGACTGTTTATAGGATTTCTCCCATTTCCCTGAAATGGAGTCTCATTTTGATTTCTTTTCATATTTTATTGTTTTGTTAAACTCGTCATATCCAGCTGCAACATTTTTATTATTAGTCTATTAAAGTAGCTTTGCATGTTTAAAACCATTCAAAATAGTCAAAATTGATCATATACTACGACTTGGTGCAGCCCTCAATTCATCCGCTGTCTGAATTTTTCTTTTTCTTCAGTAATCAATACATTTTTCACCCTATTCATTACACTGGATATAAATGAGTGAGGTTTAAGGGCAGGCAGTGTTTGGAAATCATTTCAGTTGTCTGGTTTGAGATTGCTGCCCTTTGATAAGTGAGCCTCTCTGGACACACACAGGGGTTGTGCAGCTGCAGTGTTCAGCTGCATAAGCTGACCACAGCCCAAATAAGATTAACAGCAAGAATGTTAGAAGAGAGACACGGCATTTTAAGAAACCTGCACTGAAGTCTTTGGTCGAACTCCACAACAGCAAAGATGGTGAAAGGCATATAATTTAAAACGGGGAAAAAAGCCTGCATGAGTCAGCAGACGTTTCTGAAACTGTTGGTTTTTATTTTTAAATGAGATTTGACCTGCAGTTCTGTGCATGAGTTTTGGTAATGGACGTTTCGAAACGATTGTCCAAATAAGGCTATGTTCACACTGCAGGTTTTAATGCTCAATTCCGATTTTTTTGATCAAATCCGATTTTTTTTTTTTTTTTTGTCTGGTTTTTCACACTACAAATAAAATGTGACAGCAAACGCCCGTGCTTTAACAATGGCCACCATGCTTTCTCGTTTGTCTTCTCCAGCGCAGATAATTGGCGTCTGTCTTGTGTCAGTGACGTAAAAGACTGATTCAATGACCATTCTAACAGCAGTCGCTTTCTAAAACATCAGATATGTATCGGATTCAGCACCACATACGAAAGTGACTTAGGTCGGATTTGAAAATATCAAATAGATTTGTGCTGTTCAAACTGTCATACCATGATTGGATATGGGTCGCATAGGGTCAAAAAAGTCGGATTTAATGCGCTTTCGCCTGCAGTGTGAATGTAGCCAAAGTGCCTGACATGACTTCTGCTGAATAACAAGACTTGTTTCTAGAACAACACTTTGCCGTTTTAGGTTTACGTGTTTAGAAGGTAGGTGGCGATGTAGTCTAAAGTCCCAAAATATACTGAATGAGATCTCTAAATGTTCTCGATCCTAATTAGTTCAACCTTTTGTGGAAAGCAAAAAGTGACACACTGGTTTAGGAGGAATCACATTCTTTTGGGCTGTCAGTAGGAAGAGAGACTGCTGTGCAGCGTTCAGAAGCCTTCTTGTCACCATAAAGCCATTTCCTCACAGTTACTACAGGTCTGAACTTTTCTAAACGTCACCTGGTGGAGTTCTATGTGAGAATGCAAATGTCAAAGCACACATTAAATGGTCTTTAACTTGTCAGCTTTCTAGTACAAAGTCCCCATAATGGCCATTTGTGTCCATCCCACTACACCCATTGTTTAACAGCAACATAGTGGGTGTAGCGTATGCTTCCTCCTGCACACTCTATGCAGGCTGAGTATTTCACATGTAATTCATGTAAAGATGGTTTCAGGTCAAAAAGCCAAAAACTGCACCTGACTATTTCTTTCAGCCTGTAAAATGCAACACGTAGGTCCTTACATAGTAGATATCCCCTAATGATTCACTCTTCGTTTAGAGTTGTGTTAAATAGTTGCATATAGTGGCTGCAACCCAACTGTCTGTGTTCACCTTCAAAGAGTTGTGCTTGCTGTTATGTTTTGCGTGTGTGTGTGTGTGTGTGTGTGTGTGTGTGTGTGTGTGTGTGTGTGTGTGTGTGAGAGAATGAGAATATCTTTCCATGTGTGTCCTGATAGCTGCAGGCGCTCTGAGGATTTCCCCTCCACTTGTCATGGTTCCTGACTCTCTGTCGTCCTCTTGCTCTCCTCCTCCTCCCTCTACTGCTGCCCCTTACATTCTTTTGTTTTCCTCGATGTGCTCTCCTAATTTCGAGGGTTTTCACTCTCTGCCTGAATCACATCAGCGTTTCCTCTCATTTCTGCCCGCTGTCCTTCCCACCTCCTCTCTCTCTGCTCTCAGATTGTCCTGGAGTGGCGCTAGGGCTGGGCGATATATCGAGTTTTTTAAAAATATCGATATATTTTCATATGAGATATAAGATGTGACAATATCGTTTATATCGATATAGTCTATGTTACGTTATAATTATACTTGTGGAGCTGCAGGTTTGCCTCTCTTTCGTCCACTTTTGTCTCTACGCAACGTTACTCGGCCTCGCCTCTCCTTCACTGAACACAACTCCGCCTCCCCCATAGCTTCACCTGCAGGCAATGACAAGATGAAAGCGGAAAATCTCCGTTAGCGAGTTACCGTGCGTGGGGCTGGACGGCGTCAACGTGTTAGCGAGCTAACCGCGCTAACGACATGCAGCCAGGAGGGGCTGCACGGCCTAAAATCCTTTCATTTTCTCAAAACTCGACAGTGCGCCTTATGTATGAATTCTGGTTGTGCTTACTGACCGCGAATCGATTTTATGTGGTACACAGCGCTCAGCAATCTGTCAAAAAATGTTTTAATATGACTTTGCTAAGCTACGGAGCTGCACCGCTTGATGGATTGTCTTGGAGGATTAGGGCTACCGGGGAGGAGCCTCGCGGAGTGATACGTACTGTGCTTCAACGTAATATTACCGTACTGTGTGTGTATAAGGACCACAAACGGCACCTGTTCAGAGACGTGGTGCAGCTGTGAAATCTGTCTCTTTGTTATTATGCTCAGCGTCTATTAGTTTACATTTTGACTGCACAATTGTGAGCTTTTTGTTATGCACAAAAAAACATTGTTTTCTTTTATTTATGGACCATGATTATTTAATAAATGCTGATAATTTATTTTTGAATAATTTCTTCATGTACATCTACGCTGTATGTAAATAAAAGCGCCCACATCTGGGACACAGTGTGACTAGAACTCTCTTTTTGTTCTTAACTTATGGCTTTAAAAAAAAAAAAAAATCGAGATATATATCTTATATCGCCATCCAGCTAAAAAATATCGAGATATGAATTCTGGGTCATATCGCCCAGCCCTAAGTGGCGCTGAGGGAGAGCCGCTTCACCTCACACACGGAGGCAGTGTTTACAACCAGAGCAAGTTTGGCCTTTTCTCTCACCCTGTCAACTCTCCCATCCCCTTTCCATTGTCCTCCGGAACTCAAAGCTTCACACACACAACTTTAAATCTCACTCTCCCTTCAACAGCCACCACCTCTTTTCATCTCGTTGCCTCACACGCTTGCTTGAGCATAAAGTGGTGGAGATCTAAATTGGCAGGAGCTAATTGAGAGGGGTCAGTGGGCTTTACTTGGACGTCATGCTTTACGTAAAGAAACCCAAAACAAAAAGCAAGAGTCAAATACAAAATATGTATCAGTAATCAACATCACATGTCTAGTTAAGACTACAGAACAGACGAATAAAAGTTTTTCTTGTAGTTTTTGCACCTCTCATTGTGGAAGTGGGGTGTGGGGTAGCTGCTTTGACAGGGAACATGAGTGGAAAAATAAATATAAATTCTCTGCTCTATGATTGATTGTGTGCAGTGAAGCCAGGTTTTAATTGGATTTCAATTCTCCTCTGTTGCATAACTTTTTTTTCTTTATTAAGCATTGCATGCTGGTGCAGCCTAATTGCACTATACTGCTCCTACATTTTCACCCCCTCCTCCTCTTGTTTTGCTCCAGGAGTCAGGGCTCCCTGATCCCAGCACAGCCCTCCCCCAGGGCTGTGCTTTCTCCTACATGGCCTACGCTCATGCTCCCCATATTTATGCACAGTGCTCTCGCCAAAGAGATCTGCTTTTTCCCCTCCTCCCTTTCTCTCTGTTTTGAGGAGGAGTTCAGCTGAGGATATGTGGGAATAAAGTGTCCTAGTTCACAGGGTTCTTCCTGTAAACTCTCAGCCTGCTAATTACTCTCCCACTGGATGGACTGCTCTTTTCTCTTTGCACCCCCCTTTCTGATTACTCTTTTTTTTTTTTTTTTTTTTTTTTTTTTTTTTTTCTTTTCTTCTTCTGACTCTCACTTTTACTCTCTTTGCACTGTTTTTCTCTCTGTCTCTTGTCTGTTTCTGTCCACACTCTAGTTTTTCTTTGGCCTCTCTCGGCCCTCCGGCTGTATCCATATTAGTTCTACAAGTTTCAAGTGGTTTTCTAAAATGTTTGTAAATTTTTGTATCAGACATTTCACCTGCTCATGGCAGTTTCTGATAATTTATGACATGCTTGTTGTTTATTTTGTTGGTATTATTTGCTTTAATTTCTTAATAACAGTGGATCCTTACCAGATGTATGTCAGCTGTCATAAATGGAATTGATTTTTATCAATTGCTCTGACAGTAAGCTCCATAAGAGCCACAAGAAAAGCATCTCTCTGCACATTGTTCTCTGCGATGGACCTCCTCTCTACATTGATTGTTACTGATTCTTCGCTGCCCTTCCTCTGACTCAGGTGACTAGAGACATGCAGGCTGTGAACTCTTTGACGTGAACTGATTCCCCCCCCCCCCGTCTTTTTCTTTTATCCCAGGAAAGTTGACTGAGCACTAGGGCTGTGTTACGGCTCTAGCCGCCTAGACCCCTCAGGGGAACGTAACAAGCTGCCACAAACGATTATTTTGATAGTCGACTAGTCATCGATTATTTTTGCGATTAGTCGACTATTCAGATCATGCATCCATTGGATGTAAAATGTACAGCTTATTGCACCAGCATGCATCTGCTCTTATATAACTATCATTAGCTTACAGCTTTAAGTGTTCACGGTATGTGCTAACTAAAAATAAAGCCAAGATGATAGTTTCTTAAATTTTAATGAAATTTGCAGATTGTTTTGGTGAAGTTTAATAAACTCCTTGATATCTAAAATATAACGGGACACCGGAGTATATTCTCGAGCATCTCACACTTCTGATAATGACTTGTCTGCTTGATGTTTATTCAGCTGTGTAAAAACTAGAGATGGCACGATTCCACTTTTTTATGTCCGATACCGATATCATAAATTTGGATATCTGCCGATACAAATCCGATATAGTGTGTTTCTTAATTAATAAAACCGTTTTTTTAATGTCTTGCTGCATTTTGTATAAGTTCATACTCAAGTTTAAATAAACAACAACACTAAAGCTATTCTGTTTTTTAAAAAAAAATAAAAATACACTGCACCCAAAATATTTCATAGTTCAGCAACACTGATCAATCTAATAAACTTAAACCTACACCATCCTCCCTATTCTGGTATTTTTAAAGAGTACTTAGCAGAAATATTAAGCAACCTAACTAATAGGGTTGCAAACTCCCAGCAAAAAAATAAAAAATAAAAAATAGGGAACCACCCTCCACCTCATGATGCTTGATCAACGTAATCAACTTTAATTTGATGCAGTGTGAAAAAAACACACAGAAAAAAAATATTTTTCTACAATAATTAAATAGATTCAACATCTTTCTTCAACAGAATTGCAGACTGCACAGATGGTATCTTTCCAAAGGAAAAAGTACTATAGCTTACTAGGGTATATTGGACTTAATAGTTACTATATACAGTAATGGAATTCTATACATTTTACATCAGATTAAAACTTTGGGTGTAAGATTCAGATAATTATTTACTAAAAGCTTTTATTTATTAGACATTTTAAATGAGAATAAGAAAGAAAAGTATGTCTTTGTGCCCCCTTTTCCCTGTTAATGCCCTATTGGCCCCCCTGGCTAAACTTTGCTAGATCCGCCCCTGCACAGTTACCAGCCGTCAGCTACGTAGAAAAGGATCCTGGTGTAGAAAGTAATATTAAATAAATTCTAACAACAGCTTATCAAGCCTAAACGTGCTGCTGTTGTTCAGCTGCTGGTTTCCTCTTTCTGGCGCGAAGTGGGCAAAAAACAAAGAAGAGAGACGGACTCGCGACAGAAAAGCCGATCAGCTGATCATTAAGCATTTTCACGACTGAAGTACCAGCACGAGAGAGAGAGAGAGAGAAGAGGCAGTCGCTCCATATATCGATTGTTAAGCTTAACATGGGAATGCTTTACAAACATTCAGAGATGAACTTACACACTTGCTTTACTTCTCTCTGGGATAACTTCCTCGAAGATGAAATGCCGGATTGGTAGCGAGGCTACAAATGCACACAGCCGCTCTATCACGTGAGGCATACTGCTCCGAGTGCTACGATTATGAGCCGAGTTACGCCGTTTCGCAAGTTTTGTGAGGTGCTTTTTTTTGATATTTAATGGATCGATTACATTTTTTTATTTCTCTCCGATATCCGATCCAGTAATTTACGCCAGTATCGGACCGATACCGATACGTAATATCGGATCAGTCCATCTCTAGTAAAAACTATAACTTTAATCTCAGCCAAACCGATTTACTCAGGAACAAATAAAATACTAAAAAAGCCAAACAATAACATTTGTAAGTTATCTAAGTGACTTATATATGTTTAACCTGAGCAGTGAAAGACAGCGGTGGGTTTGAAAATGATTTGCCGGGAGTCCGATGTTCTCACGGGCTCTAGTGAACCTTGCCCCTGGCTAGCTATCGAGCTAGTGGGTAACAGACGTCTCTGAAAACGTCGGAGCGCTTTTGAAAATATGTGGTGTCTTGATAAACTGAGCAGATATTTCAGGTTTATACAGTTACGTTCTCGCCTGAAAATATGTTAAACGTTTATTTTGTGACCCAGAAAGAATAATAAGAGTAATATTAAAACTAACTAGCTGCCGCCATTGTTGTAAACTGAGCTGGGCTGCGCTAAGAATTCTGGGACACAGCTTCTTCTTCTTCGGGGTTTAACGGCAGCTGCCATCCTTGTACTTGCAGTGCTGCCATCTTCTGTTTCAGTCCGTTATTACACTCTTAAATCCTACTACTTATTCCTGCGTCTTTTGTGATCTTACAAAGCTTCAAACGACGCGTCGACTATTAAATCAGTCGTCGACGATTTTGATAGTTGACATAATCGTGACTAGTCGACTAATCGTGGCATCCCTACTGAGCACACACGCTCTTTCTTAGGACTGAACTTCATTACTCGTTTTGCTTGTACTTTGCTGGTACCAGACTGAGTGCTGCAAAGCCACAGATTTTTTTTTTTTTTTGTTAGATTTTGTGACAGCAAAACATAAGTGCACTGCTATTAGTGTAAGAGCCTGTGGAATATTTCTGTGAAACATAATTCCAGGAAGTTAAGGATTTTCAGATGGCACAGATAGAGATTGTGGCAACATTTGGAAAGTTCATCTGAAAACCTGATCTGAGATGATATTTTTCTTTTTTAGCATCAACATGTATCAGCTGTGAACTGCAGTGAGTCAAGGTAGCCTCAAGCACGGGAGGAATGGCTAGTGTGCTGACCCATAGCCACAGTTTCAAACTGTCATGTCTGTTTTGATATCAGCCTGCGTCCTTTTATTAGACCGCGCTGTGCTTCTCATGCAGGTCATGTCTCACTCACCGCATACATACTCTTCCCATAGATTAATGTGAATGATGCACTTTGGCTGTCAAAGATCGCTGTCACAGAGTAAAAACCCATCTCAATGCACCAAACACATTTTCATGTATCTGTCCCAGTCCCATGCCTCAGCCAAGCCACGGCATGTGTCGGTTTGTGTACTGACCTCACAGGTAGTACACAATAAATACACACACTCACACACTATGCCCTCACTAGGGCTGCCACGATTTGTCGACTAGTCACGATTACGTCGACTATCAAAATCGTCGACGACTGATTTAATAGTCGACGCGTCGTTTGAAGCTTTGTAAGATCCCAAAAGACGCAGGAATAAGTGGCAGGATTTAAGAGTGTAATAACGGACTGAAACAGAAGATGGCAGCACTGCATGTACAAGGATGCCAGCTGCCGTTAAACCCCGAAGAAGAAGAAGAAGAAGCAGCAGCTGTGTCCCAGAATTCATAGCGCGGCCCAGCTCAGTTTCCAACAATGGCGGCAGCTAGTTAGTTTTAATGTTACTCTTATTATTCTTTCTGGGTCACAAAATAAACGTTTAACATATTTTCAGCCGAGAATGTAGCTGTGTAAACCTCAAATATCGGCTCAGTTTATCAGGACACCACATATTTTCAAAAGCGCTCCGACGTTTTCGGAGACGTCTGATAGGTTTGTAGCATAAACCTATTCGCTGGAACGTTGAAGACAATATAATTACACTGCAAGCAAGACACAAGTAGGCAAACTTCTTCATGGTACTCGTGCACGGGAGAGAACCGGACAGGCACCGTTCCTTCGCTTGACCCCAGTAGCTCTCGTCCGTTCTCCCATATCACTGTCCTTTTATTGAGGTTACATGAATATGCATAAGTTCATTAACATATGACGTCTACATACACAAAGAGTACCTTGCCTGTGTGTGTGTGTGTGTGTGTGTGTGTGTGTGTGTGTGTGGGACTGCTGATCAAAGGGTCAAACATCCTTGGTCAGGAAGAGGGTAGCCTCCCCCTCACCCTAGATGGTTCATCCTAGATAACACGGTGAGGAAGTCCTGCAGTTCATCTAAACAAAGAGCACTTAGACTAGAACAGACGCAACTACGTTAATCCTACCATAAAACAATAAGACACGGTATGACCTCTCATGCTCCCAAAGTGCTGTCTAATACACACAAAGTTTGCAGACTATCAAGGATCAAAACCTCTACCAATCTACAACTAATTACAAAACTCTAAGCATATATAAGTAAATATTTCTAAGCATAAATGACAATCAACAATACAAATCTAACAACGTCTGTTACCCACTAGCTCGATAGCTAGCCGGGGGCTAGGTCACTAGTGCGGTGAGAACACCGGACTCCCGGCAAATTGTTTTCAAACCCACCGCCGTCTTTCACTACTCAGGTTAAATATATATGAGTCACTTAGATAAATTAAAAATGTTGTTGTTTGGCTTTTTTTTTTTTTTTTTTTTTTTTTTTTTTAGTATTTTATTTGTTCCTGAGTAAATCGGTTTGTCTGAGATTAAAGTTATAGTTTTTACACAGCTGAATAAACGTCAAGCAGACAGCTGATTATCAGAAGTGTGAGATGCTGGAGAATATACTCCGTTGTCCTGTTATATTTTACATAGCAAGGAGTTTATTAAACTTCACCGAAACAATCTGCAAATTTCATTAAAATTGAATAAACTATCATCTTGTCTTTATTTTTAGTTAGCACCTTAAAAGCTTAAAGCTGTAAGCTAATGATAGTTATATAAGAGCAGATGCTGCTGGTGCAATAAGCTGTAGTTTTACGTCCAGTGGATGATGATCTGATTAGTCGACTAATCGCATAAATAATCGGTGACTAGTCGACTATCAAAATAATCGTTTGTGGCAGCCCTAGCCCTCACCGGGACAGAAAGTGGGACGGCTGCTGTCAACCTTCAGCAAGCTGACCAATTTAAACATGTCACACTGATGGTGTATCCCACAAGTTTACTGTATCCGGCCTTTAAGTGATGACGTGATAAATCCTGCTTCCGGGCCCAAACTACTCGTTTAATAAGGCTTTTTTGTTTTGTTTTTTTTACATGTTTTAATGCTTTGTATCTTGTTCTATTTAATCTCAACAAGCCCCTAAAAACAGTCAGTGATCACTGTCTGCCTCTCTCGGTTTTTATTACCGCTAATCATTTTAAAGCTCAGTTTTTAAAACCTTACGATGTAATTCCAGCCCAGGCCATGCAGCAGTATATTAATAACTAACCTCGTATTGTGGATGGATTATCTCAGTTATTCTCCCGACTGAAGTTTGGTCTGTTTACAGTATCCTGCCATACGATTGGATTTGTCCCGAACCTTCGGGAACCCTTGCGTTAACTTTTATTGAATGGAAAAAAAGTTAGCGTTCATCCAGCTTCACTGTTAATATTATGCTAACATAGCTGTGTCGCTAGTGATCACGTAGCACATCATTACATAACAGTTAGCCAAACTTCAGTAACCCTACAAATGTCACTGCTGTTTACTTTCCTGTCTTCATTTATGGAAATGGCAGTAGAGCTGTACGTCTTAATTTGTTTTGGAAATCTCTGTCAGAACATGCTATATTATATTTAGATGGAATCTAGCGAGCTAACTTCCTGCTAACGTCTAACTCCGTTAAATTTCATAAATTCGTTTTTCATAGATGCCTGGGTGGTAAACTTAATTGTTACACCTGGTAGAGCAGCAACGCTGATCATTTTATTACAGGTGAAAGGATTTAGACAGTTTTTAACTCTCAGTGATGCCGCAGTGATCGTGTGACTTGGGGACCTGCAGCGGAGTTTGGGCCCAGTCACGGCTAATGATGTCAGACTTAAAGACCGGATTGAACTACAGCTGGGCAACTCTGCAATCAAGTGAACTAGTTCCTTTTTATACATATAAAAAACAGATTTGAACACATACAGGCATAGAGGAGAAAAGTAGTAATCACCTAATTAGACTTCACTTCACCTTCAGGATTGTGGGGTAGGCGTTCAGTACTGTGTTATGCACACTTGTTTAGAGCTTGACATAAATTGGGCATTCAGTCTTTGTCTACTTTGATGGGGATTTCATTCACAGTCCCTGTATGCTACACATTATGGCTGTTTAAAGGTTGCACATTTTGACTTTATTGCCAGAAGAGAAGCCCATCATTCTCCTGTTTTTTGTGGCATTGTTCAAGTTGTCCATCCTGCTTTTGATCCATCTGTTACCCAGTCCAAATCTGTGGAGTCTGCTGCCTCCATCTGCTCTGTTTTCACCAGCCAGGCCAGACACACAGGAATCATATCATAAATGAATGACAGGAAGGCCGGTCTGGGCAATCTGATCATATGTGGGCCAACAATTTCCTTGTTCATATTTGTAAAGATCAGTGTAGCCTTGTTTTGTCTGCTTCACGAAGGTCTTGCATGAAGCACCTTCCAAGTCACCATCTGGTAAGACTCAACCTGTCTGCTCAGATGACCAGCTCTGGTGTGCCGTCTGTCTGCTCGGCTTGGCTCAAATTGAGGCATCTGCATCCGTCTTCCAGCAGAGTGATGGGGACATGCTGCTTACAAAGTGGTCATTAAAGAGAAATACAAAGCCGAATCTGCTTTCAGTCACGAAACTGGGATCCAGGAATAATGGATTGGATGGTGTTCACCTGCTTCACCGTCATAAATACATTTGACTACATTTGGGAAATGAGATGCACTAAAATTGGGGTTAAGTTTAAAATGACACTGATTTTACTCAGGTTTTTCTGCAGTTTCAGGTCCAAACTAAGATGGGCAGTGAGTCATGAATAGTTCACAGCATAAATCCTATTGCCACTTTTTCAGCTCTGTAAGCAGGCCTTACACAGCTTGTTCGGGACTAACCAGGCCAGCAAGTCCTCTCTCCTCTAACCCTGGCTTGTTGCTCAGGCATACAGCCATGACAGTCCTGGCTGTACAGCAGCGGGGGAGGGCCTGCTTATTTGTCCCGTTAATAAAGCCCAGACACAGCCAAAGAGGGAGCCTCACCCAGCCAGCTGGACGATCTCTTAGCAGCACTCCAGACTACAACATAAATTGTTTGAGAGATACTTTGTTAGTAAGTTATAATTGTGCAGCTGTAGTATAAGGAAATTACTCTTATTTGCGCCAACATAAAAAAAATGTCCATTGTTCTTTTTTTGTTCTTTTTTTGTTCTTTTTTTTTTTTTTTTTATCCACTAAATATTGACTTGATAAAAACACTAAAGTGGCCAGTTGAAGCCTTCAATGTGAACCTGGAATAGAGAGTGCGTGGATCTTTACAGACTGGTGTTTTTGCATTCTCCCAGAGAACAATGCAGTGAGATGTCATTGTTTTATCAGGCTCTGTTAAGTCTGAGTGGATTCAGAGTCAGTAGAGTTTGTTCTGACTGAATAGTGATACAGAATGAAGGAGTGATTGATACTCCCCCCTCAAAGGTTCATGTGCAAAATTGATGAGTTACAGATGAAGAAAAGTAAGGGGCCCGGCTTTTGTGCCTGGTCTGTTCTGATGTATATTCTGATCTGCAATGTCAATGAAAACTTGATGTTTAGCTTTTAATTGATGTACAGCAAACATCAGTTCAGTGTGTAAAGAGAGAGAAAGTGCGAGGGAGTTGTTAAGTCTTACCACCAACAGGTAACTGCCATTGCATTTTTAAAATCAGAATAATTATATAGAATAATAGGTAGATGGTGCTCATCAGCCTGAAAGTCCAAGGGAAGTATCTGGAACTGGAGTCCCAAACACTTAGTCTCATCTGGTACCAGACTATACTGGTCAGTGCTGTAATGTTGGGTCCACTTGGGCTACAGTTGTTTGTCCATATGAGCTCACCCTTATTCACTTCCTAGAGAGGACAATCCAGCTAACCCAATAAGGATGTCGGCCTTCCTCACTGACTTAACACCAAACACACTGTAGCCATCGCACCAGGCAAAATGGTTGATGCTGTTACAGCCTCATCTCAGCTCCAAATGACAATTTTAGTTGCCGTGTAGCATGCAGCATCAGTTGCTGCAGTTATAATAACAGATGCACATCATCTTCAAAAGTCACCACACACAGGTTAAAGATGATGGATTTGCTGTGTTCACTATTTGTATAGCTACTCGTTTCCTGTCAACGCTACCATTTTGGATTCCTCCTGTTTGTGTTTTAACCAGTGTTTTCACGATAGCAGTTGACTGATCTCTTTTTGCCACAAAAGCAGAACATCTACACTGTGAAGAGCATCATTTCATCTCCTCCTTGGAATAATCCTGCCAAGTTTTTTAGAATTTGCCCCTTGGCTACATGATGCTTTTCACTCCCACTTTGGCAATTCCACAACCATAATTAGTAGTGAAATTAGAGTAGCGTGTACTTTCTTCCGACCACTTGAATTAAGTACGTGAATGGCCACCCACTGGGCACCTCATTTGGTTTTAGAGGAGTAACTGTAAAGTATTGAGCTTGCGTGGGACTACACATTTTTTTTGTATGCATGATTTTAAAGTATCCCTTATGCATTATCTGTTTGCTGTTAAACTCTGTAATTCATCAAGCATGTGGGAAATGTCCTTCTTCAGTCCTGCACCAAATTCTTGTATTTACTATCCAACACTGTATCACTGCTGCAGCCCAAGCTTGCCATTGTACAGCATTTTTTTTTCTACATTATTTCTTGTCTTTAAAAAAACAACAATGGCTCTTGCCTCATTTGTGGTATTTTTCGTAATGAAGAAGATTGTGGGGTAGGGCTGGGCGATATATCAAAAATTTACCGTTACCGAAATTTATGACTCTCATCGACGTCATTTTGCCCATGTCGGTAAATTCGGTATTTTAAAAAAAAGAAAAGGCATGTGCAGGTTGGCGATGTTCATGTCCCTTTAAGACGCTGTGCTACGTTACAGACTTGACGGGGTGGAGTCACATGACTCTACTACCTGTTAAGCTGGGCAGACACTGTGCGATTTTTTTCAGTCGCGCGATTCAGCTCCTGCTCAAACTGTACGGTTGACTCGCAGGGGTTAGAAGTTCATAGGTCACGATGCAGGGTCTCACACTATACGGCCCGATGCTCTGATACGACCTGAGTGCTCACACTGTGCGTACATAAAATGAAGGTTATAACAGAAATTCTGTCGCTCGCTCTCCCTCTCTGTCTTTCACTCACACAGACACGCACACCACCACCATCAACTTTGCTAAATTGCTAATGAAAAACATTGATCAGGCAGCTGTGATTGAGCAGCAGTGTAGATCCAACTATTTTCACGGTTGTTGTGGTCGTGATCATTTTGTTAGGCCACATCGAAAAGGCTCGGATGAGCTTTCCAAAGTTCTACAAGTTGTGCCTCCGTCGCTTGTGTCCAGATCACACGCTGCACTGTCGTGCTGCGCCGTCTTTTTCGCTGACATTTGTGTTTGCGCGTGCGCAGTGTGACAAACTGCGGTGACACCCTCACGACGGTCGTGAATCCTCGCGACCAAGCGATTGATGATCGGGAGCTCGTCGTGAGGTGTCAATCGCTTCTCGTTACCCCACGTATACTATACGATGCATGACGCACGATGAAGGCCAAAATCGGGCCGATCGCCAAAACGGTCGCACGACTCAAAAATCGGCTCAAAATGGGCCAAAAATCGCACAGTGTAAGCCCAGCATAACAAGACGAGACACGGGTGAACAAATGGAGGACGATTTAAATGTTGAAGCAGCAGCGACGGAGGTAGAGCTGGTGGAGGAGGAAGAGGAGACGCTTGTTAACAAAAAAAATGCATCATCAATCGTTTGGCAACATTTTGGATTCAACAAGGATGATATTGATCAAAAAATTGTTAAATGTAAACTCTGCAAAAAGACTGTTGCGTCAAGTCAAGGTAACACAACCAACCTCTTCCACCACCTGCAGCACAAGTTTTTGTTTAAGAGTTTATAGTTTTCACTAGTCACATGGCAGTGCTTAGTATTTATTATAGTTTTTTCTGTGTTCAATTGACATTTGTGTTTGTGACATTATTTGTTTACAAGTTATAGTACCTCAAGGCCTTAGCAGAGATAGGCCTTTGTCCATGATGGCATTACATTTGCACAATCATTGTTTACTTTGTGAATAGCCAATGTGAAACATATTTATTATTAAACTATTTTGTTTACAAGGGATACACATTTTTTAGAGAGCATGGTTACATATTGTATCCTACACTTTTTATTTTGTTCAGTTAATAAATCTTAACCACTAAAAGTACTTACTACTATTGTCTTCATTTATTTTCAGTGACATTTTACAGTCCTTTAAAGTGGTAATAATATAATTGCAATGAATAGGTCTAGGGGGAATAATATTATCAAAATAACTGGAGGAACTATGCTGCCTGCCACAGCCCCATCAAATGGAAAAAAAAAACAAAAAAACAAACGTTTTTTTTTTTTTTTTTTTTGGCACTTGGGGTGGTTATCGTCCATTTATCGTTATCGAGGTTAACTGCTCAATTTATCGTGATATTGATTTTAGGCCATATCGCCCAGCCCTATTGTGGGGTGTTTTTTGTGTGTGTCCCGTTTGGATCTTTAGCCATCAGAATTGTTGTCTTAAGGCCAAGAAAGATGCCAAGCGGATTTATTTTACCAAGTGGATCATCATGGCCTTGGTCCATTTGATTGACCTTTATTATAATTATGAATTTAGTTTATTTTCGGTTGCTGCAAACGGGACAGACATGACTGGGGGATAGGACAGGGAGAAAGAAAGAGAGGGAGAGAAAGAAAACCAAAGGGGAGAAGAGACGGTGAGAAAGGGGGAAGAAAGAAAGAAAGAAAAACAAACAAAACACCTGGATCACCTGTATGGAGAAAAAAAAACAGAAGAGAAAGCAAACAAACAAAAAAAAAAAAAAAGAGCAACATAATAAAAAACAGCACCATCACAATAAACTAGCTAGCAGTAGATAACAGTAAGAGGAAGATTGTGTTAACATAATGTGTCTAAGTGGGAATGAATCTCTGACATTGATTACTTGTGGGTTTTTTTTGTTCTTTTAAGCATTATTGTGTTTGTGCAAGTGCATTGTTGAGCCAGCACTCTTTGATGTTCAGCTTTTAATTGATGTTGCATGTGGCACAAGTACCATTCAAAAGTCTGTATTGTGCACTTATAGCATTTCCTCTAAAAGTCTTGTAATGAAAACTGGATGTGGAGAGTTTAAAAGCCTCCAGTGTTCATCTTTACTTCCGTTAATTGCAAACACTAACACAGTTGCTGAAGAGACTATGAAGAAAAACTTTTAAAAATAGAGTCACTTATGTGTATTCTTAATACCGCATCTGTTTTATTATACCCAACTAATTTATCGACTGGCCAATATTATAGTCTGATATTGGCTATTTGCTAATGTTTAGGCATTTGTAATTTCGGAGGTTGCATCTTCAACATCAATGAGATGGAAAAAAAAGTAGTCGAAATTAGGGCTGGGTGATATGAGGAATATCTAATGTCGCAATATGTTTTTGCTATATTGCGATACAATATATATCACAAAATGTCTTGAGCCTTAGCATCTCCGGTACTGGGGGCAAACGGGGTGAGCTGCAGTTTAAGCCTCTGTGAGTTTATGTAAATATCGGCATGTGTGGTATCCACAGAAACCTCAGCTAAAAGCACATATAAACCATTTCTACAACCACCAAACAGCAAAAACGACAAACAATTAAAGAGCAGTTACATAATTTTGCCAAATGTGCCTAAACACAACCAACGAAGCCACAAACTCACTCAACTTCATGGAACCAAGCAAACGGCTAAAACTGCAAGTGTTGTCACGCTCTGACCGAAGTTTACTGAACCAGCTGCAAAGAAACCATAAATGTGCTTCACGTTCAATAAACAATAACATGGAATTACTGTGCCGTTTTTCTGTTTCTCTCGCCAGTAGGCGTTGTAGCTCGTATCACAGCTGGTTTATTTAAAGTTTTTGTGTGTGTGTGTGTGTGTGTGGGAAGATGTTGACATGTGGAGTTTAAGAAAGTCTTTATTTTGCAGTGGATGACTTTTAAGCTGATGGACTAATTTCGTGGTACTGCTACCTTTAGCGGCAATAGTTTTATGGCATGTTTTGCAAATTACCAGATTTTGTTCAACATCCTCCTTGTGAAATCCAAACGATGGCGCCATATTTTTCCTTATCTGGTAGCAGATAAACACGCGTGATCAGCGCAGAAGGTTTTCTGGTTCAGAGGGTGGATTAATTATGCATTCGCAAAATACCAAAACCACTCAGAGTGAATCACATGCAGACAGCTTAATATTTCCATGGCAGCCTCAGTGGTTAGCCATTTTAACAATCGTATGTGGGGAAAAAAAACTTAGCCGATTTATGGGAGTAGTGACATTTTTTTAATCACCAAATATCGGTATCAGTCTTAGAAATCCTATATCCAGTATGTCTGAACCATACTGGATATGAAATGTGTCACTTCAAATGTAGGCAGAACTAATGTTATATCTTATTCCAAAACATACAAAATACCATCAGTACGAATACAAAAAGTCTTGGTATCAGTACGCAACATCAGCCGTGGTCGCAGTGCAGATAAAATCCCAACATTTCCGATCCTTGCTGTACTATAAGTATTTGTTTAGTATGTGGCAAACTGTTTTGACTCAGCATCGACTCCTGTGTTAAATTTCTTGATATGTGTGTCTCTTTGTTACTTAATGAAGATAAGATAAAAAGGAAACATTGTAATCGATAAACCACATCCCTTTGACAGATCTTTTCAGTGTGCGGCCGTTCTTTGTTCTTGGCAGTTGTCTTCATTTACCTTTCCAGTGTGTTTCTAGAAAGAGCCTACATTAAACTATAGAAAGAGTTTGAAACACATCAACATGTTTGCATATTTTGCCAAGTACTGTGTTGCTTTGGAGGTTTTTGAAGTTTTTTTGTTTGTTTGTTTTTAGATACTAAATAATGATCAGAGGCTTACAAGCAAATCTTGTTTTCAGACATGCCTGGCCTTATTTGTGTACTCAGGAGTTTTAACACACAGTTTTAACACAAAAAATATGACATTTTTTATATCATGTGAAAGTTTATATTGGGGAATTATCGGGGACATGGCGCTGCTGCTCATCTGTGTAATACATCCCCTCTGTTCTCTCCAGGAGTTAATTTAAGGAGCACAAGATTGCGAATGAATCTATTAGAAAGGCTGTGATTTAGCAGGTCGTCACCCTCCTCTGTTCACTCCCCTTCCTCTTATTGCTCTCCTCCTACACACACACCCCTAGCATCAAGCTACACTGTGTGGCTGTGTGCATATTTGACTGATATTTCACTATTCCTCAGTGAATTTACACAAAGGCTTATTTAAAGCATCGCAGTATAGGTGCTGTGCTCCACTAATGTTTCCTGGAATCAATTCAGAATGACCCCCAACATCATACAGGGGCATAACTACACTTAATGACAGCTGTTAATTGATTAGAACAATGGCAGTGACCATGAAAGTTGGTGTCAGGGCTAGGGATGGGTATCGTTTAGGTTTTATCCGATACCGATGCCAAACTCGTACTTTTGAAACGGTGCCGGTGCTTAAGCGGTGCTTGAACCGGCGCTTAAAGAATGGAGAACACAAACGTTGTCCAAAAACCTCTTATGTTTTTATTTTTAGAATTCTTTTTTTTCTGCAAAATGATAACCAAGTTAGCCTTTTCTGTTGATACAACATACCTCCTTTGGTTGGAACCGGTGCTTAAACAATGGAAAACACAAACTTTGTCCTAAAACCTCTCATGTTTGGCTGTTTTTCTTGTAAAAAGATAACAATGTTAGCCTTTTTTGCAGCTATAGGGCATATATGGTATCACTCTATCACACAAGAAGACAGCCGCATGTAACTACGACGGTGTTTGCTAGTTCACCTTACATGCATTAATGTAATAACGTGGTTAGCCTACTCAACATAAATTACACACGAACAACATTAAGCTACTCACGCAGAGAAGAACAGCTGCTGCTGCCGTCATCATGCGTCATCATTTCTGCTGCACTGGCAGGGCTAGGGGCCAGGACTCTACTCTCCGAGTTCTTGGGGGATGTTGCTAACTCTGGGTCCGATAACAGGCACCACACCCGCAGTAGATGTGCTCGGTGCTTGGTCTTGCAGCAAGCTATAAAATACGGTGCATTTCTCGGCTTAAAAAAAGCGCTATGCGTTGCCAGGTGTTTCATCAGATTCGAGGTGTTACCTCCTTTGCACAGTATCACCTTAAAGCACTTGTTGCAGGCTGCTGAGTTTGCATCTTTTGCTGTGAAGTACAGCCAGACTTTTGAGCGCTCCGTCTTGGGCGTTTTTAATCTGTAGCTCTGCTCTAAAAGAATGTACGTACCTGGGTGGGTCCGCCTACTATCCTTGGAAAGGTAAAATAATTGGCTAGAATCCAAAGTGTATGACATCTCAAGAAAAAAAATGTGCGCTGCTTTTCGGTCTGGTTACTACCGTTTATGTCAGAACCGGTACCAGTACCCATCCCTAGTCAGGGCTGCTATACTGACTAAGAAGTCATTGTTTGGCTATGTTTGTCATGCATAGTGGCTATTTCTGTGTCGAACTAAATATATTTATTCATTTTGTGGGGGTAAGGCACAAACAATCTAATATTGTAGAAGAATTTATGTGTGGGTGTAGAGGCTGTTTGTGTTTTTCTGATATTTCCAGCATATGAGAAAGGAAAGTTCCTGGAAAAAAAACATATTGGGTTGACAAATATATGTTTTGATGTAGCTATGGTATAGGTAGTCACTGTAGTTACAGGTACAGGCAGTCTGTCTTTCTTACTGTTATGTCTATATGTATTGCAACCTATACTGTTTTTGTTTTTATTTTAAACATTGCAAATGGACCCCAATTGACAATAAAATGTACAATTAAGTGGAAAAACCTGAATGTACAAGAGATATTAAAACACAAACAAAAGTACCTTTTTGGGGTAGATGCCAATACATGCATTTTTGCTTGATAAGGAATCTCTAGATTTAGCATGTCTGACATAATTTGAAAAGTTTTCCAATATTGTTGAAATAGTGCTGTTTTCCCTCCAAACACTTGATACATGTGTCACAAATATCAGGAGACCATCAGTTAAACTTGGTTGGGGTGATATAGGTCCTCATCACCGTTTGTATTTTAACATCTTCATTATTGTATGGATTGATTGTTTTTGTTTTGGGACTTTTAGGCATGCCTTTCCTCACTTCTTTTCATCTGTATTTGCTTGAACATCCTTTCTCTGTGCTTCTAACATGTCAATAGTGGATTTGCTCTCATGCAACAGCAATGCTGTATAAACTAAAGAAATCTAAATTTCCTTATCAACAATAAGGTTTTCAAGGTGGGATAGTGATAGCTCAGATATTAGATGCTATACGTCTGTATTTTAAGAATTTGACATTTTTAATTGCAGATACTTGAGAAAATGTTTGTCACCCAATGCCACCCAGATTTTGAAGCCACAATCTGTCCTTCCAGCCCTAAAGGATTCATTACAGCATATAGGGTAGTAAGATGATATGGAGGAAGTAGCTTTAATATGCCACTTTGTACCATATGTCGAAAGTATTTTCTAAGGACAAGGTTTCCCATTTTTCCTTTGAGTGTATAATATAAAGAATATAAAAACAGAATATAAGAACAGTTTTACTGGAAGATTTGTAGTAGCTCTGACCCACATGATTATACATTGATGTAGGCAGTCATCTGTCTGATGTCTCCCTGACCTCACAAATCAATGCTCCTAGGTCCCTGGGATAAATATTTTACTATCAAGGGTAATTTTAAGACTTTAAATTTTAAGTTTGTTAGGAAAAACTGTCGCCGGCGTACAGGGGTATTCTATGCTCTTGGTCACTAAGTTGTATAGCCACTAGACCCACCTCTATCACCACAGTCAAGGCCTCATGACAAGCATTATTAGCATCCCATGTTGCCAGATCACTCTAGAAAAATAGTTATTGTATGTTGCAATTTACTCAGTCATCTCTTCTGTCAAATAGCTGTTTTTAACATAGGTTTTAAGCAGGAAGCTATTTTAATCTCTAAAATTACTTCATTTTAGCTTGTGATTTATATGTTAACCATATTTAATAAATTTGTTTGTTCCATATGTCATTTGTATCAGATCAGTACAAAAAGTAAGAGGGAGTTTGCTGTACTGAGCCCATGGCAACCACTAATAGGGCAAAACAAAGAAACATTAACACATGAAAACATTTAAACCCACAAGTCACCACTCCCTTACTCAAAACAATGAACTAGCTGGGCATATGATTATCCTTTTTAAGAAGGAGCAGCTGAAAACTTCAAAACCAACCCGTGGTCTCTACCAACCATGAACCTTATTAAACATTTAGTCTTATATAACAGGCCCTGTTCAAGATCAAACTGTTCCATCTGAGTATAAATGGTTTTAAGATGTAAATTTCAGTCACAACAGAAAGAATGAATTGAAAAAATATTCAGGCAACACAAATTCTGTAAACCATGCCACAATGAACAATGCCAGATACAAAACCTCTTGGATGTAAAATCAACTGTAAGAGGGCATCCTCAATAGATGAAACTCCATATAATAAATCCTATTGAGTTTTTAATTTGAACGGCAACTACTCACGAACTAGTTTTCCCTAGCAACCACAGTGTCCCAGCAGGTTGTCGATCATCTATGTCTGGGTGACTCTGTTCATGTGCAGCTGCTTCTGCATCATTGTTGTCCTCCAGAAATATTAAAATTGGATTGCTTAAGCCATTTCTGCAGTTTGATGGAGATGTGTGAGTGCATTCATGTCTGCAACTCATGAAATCTTACAAAGTGGAGCTATATCAGGAAGTGCTCTTTGGAAGCAGCCATTTACAGGAAATCAAAGTTATTATAACAGCAGCTACTTTTTGTCAGAAAGTGAAATTGACTTTCTGTCAGAGAATGGGGGTTCAGTAACTTGAACGCATACGACGTGGTGATTCCCTGATTGGTGGAACCATTTAATCTTCTATAGTAGGAATTCTAGTGGTAGCATGATTAGTATGAGTCTGTGTAAAACAAAGTGTGATGGATGGAGCAGCTACGAAGTTTGCTTTTCTTCCCATGCTTTGATGTAAAAATCCTCCTAGCTTTTTCCCAATAAATGTTTTAATGGAACAGTGTTGCTGTTTTGAACCCTAATAGTTTCTTTCACTCAACCTGAGCTCACAGTTTCAGTAACAGTAACGGCTCCGACTCCACATTAAACTGTGCCAGCGTCATCACCGCTGCTGTGTTATCATTGTTTTTGTTTAAAACTGGGGGCTGAGAATGAACACTTGCAGCACGAGCGCATTGGCTTCATCTTTCTGACAAGGAATCTACATTCCTCTTTGTTGGTCTTTCTTTTACAAGACACCTGCGTAGCAAAGAGTAAACTGGTCATACTTGTCTTCACAATCTTTCTCAGTCTTCTTTTTGGACTCTTGTTATGATCGGTCTCTTTCTCAAAATGTCCTTCTTCCAAATAAAAACAAAGCCATTCACAGCACATTTTTAGACCCAGCATTAAGCAGTAAGTGTCCTTTGTACCACAGACTTGCTTTGCTTGGTTCTGTCCTTTCCTTCCACACACCTCCTCTACCTCTGTCTCATTTGTTTGGCACTCTGCCAGGCTGCTCAGTGAGCCAGAGGGTGACTCTGCCAACATGTTTGTGTGCATCAGATTAACTTGCGTTTTATTCTGTTTATTTTTAATTCTCTCAAGACTGCGTGTGTGCTTTGCCCTCACGTACCCTGTTGTCAGGTTTAGGTAAAAACCGTTGCACAGATGCACCTCGATTAAAGTTCCTAAAGGCGTGGGAATTATCATCACTATTTTGTCTGTCATAATCTTCTTCCTCCATCGTATTCTGCTGTTCTGACATTTTCTATGCAGGCAGTGGGAGTGGCTACTCAGTCCTAGATTTCACACAGTTCTCATTGGGCCTTTTTAATTAATACTAGCAGTGCTTTTATTAACGTCTTCTTCCACTCCTCCCGGTGGCAGCTGACTGTTTAATTACAGCAGGAGGCTAGCTGTACCCGCAAACTGGGTAGGAGAGGGAAGGGGGGGAAAGGATTGACATTCTCGTGACATAACTTAGAGCAATGTTTTGAATATGACTATTTTATTTTTTTTATGGATTTAAACATAACTGGGTTGTAGAGAGCTTTCAGGTGTATAAATGTATATGTGTGTGACGACCCGGCTCAAAGCCGCAACATAAAAAAGGAGACGAATACCAGAGTATGGGTGAGAAGAGGTTTTATCTTAAAATGGAAAACCAGGTTTGCTAAAATGGCTGATGCCACCAAGGCAAAGACAAGTGAGCTCCCCGGGGAGTTCCTGGAAAATGGGACCTGTACTCAGCAAAGCTCACCTTTCATAGAGGATGATGATATTATTATTATTATTATTATTATTATTATTATTATTATTATTATTATTATTATTATTATTAAGTGTCTTTTTGCTTCTCTGCTGCAGCAGACACTGTGTATTTGGAGCTTAAAGATATGATGGTTGTAACAAGGGAGGGAAATTTGATGCTTTAAAACGCCATAACAAGCATTGTTTGTTGTTTTAAGCCAGGGGTAGGCAACCTTTCTGATGGCAAGTGCCATCTAAAATTTCCTCAGAAGTCAGTTTGCCATATGATTGCATTAGCAATAAATTTAATAACGCTCTATATGAAGAGTTACACACTATATAGAACGACTTTATAGAATTATATTTGTTTGCAGATGTTGGCAGCTATCAGCGAATAGTTATCAGCTATTTTGAAACAAAAAAAATACACTTTTTATCCATAACAAGAACTCCATAACAGCAAATGAACTGTACAACAGAAAATGCAAATGCTATTTATGGTCTCCTCACAACAATGATAAGAAAAATAAACTGAGCCAATATGGCATGTTTGTTAATACACATGTTAATCTGATCTCTGGTCCAGCATTCAGACGGCTACCTGAGGAAACTCTTCATGTGAGAGAAAATCTGCTCACACAGATGTGTAGAGCCAAATACTGTCAATAAGGCCTCTGCAATGTTCTGAAGACAGTCAAACTTGTCAGGTAGTGATGTGAAAATGCAAGCTCCATGAACACGCACAGCTATGGATTCCAGCTGCTTCAATGTTGCATTAACTTAAAATGTCTGGCTTTTGTTAAATAATTTTCTGAAGCTTACAAACAAAGTTTTTATCTGACATAAAATGTATAGAAATCATACATATACCAACAAGATTGTACATCACTGTCACAACAGTGTTTGTTTTCATTCAAAGGCTTTATGGCTTTAATACCTGGTGGGCCGGTCTTTAGCCAAAATGCCCTGAGCACGACACGCAGTGAATTAATCTGAGACGGTGCATTAAAAAAAAAAAAAAAAATGGCCACGCCAGCAGTGTACATCGCAAATCAGCTCGCATAGACATATTAGTTGTGCCGCTTCTTAATGATGGTATCTTAGCTAACAACCCCAACTACCAGATTCAACTTGTAATTGGCTAAAAATAATTTAGTCTACTGGTGAGGGGGACGTTGTTAGCTTTCCACATTCCGACACCTCAAAAGCTTCAGGAGCTTTCCGCTCAGCACAGCATCAGCACCGTGGAAATACACGGATACATCCGAAGAGTCGAGACAGAATTCACAATGCATTTTTGGGAATTTCAGGTGTGTGGACCAATGTTTTCTTTTCTAATCAAACCAGAAATCTTTAATGAGCAGGTGGATAATTAAATGAAAATAAAGTATTTTTTGTGCCCCCCCCCCCCCCCCCCCCCCCTTTCCTCCCTGGCAAAACTTTGCTAGACCCGCCCCTGCACAGTTACCAGCTGTCAGCTACCTAAAAAAGGATCCTGGGGTTATTTGTCTCTCAGAAACAGTTCATAACTTCCCTTCACCTCATTCATGTCACCTAAAAGGTAAACCTGTTTCCCCGTCACCTGTTCAGCTCTGATGATTCAGTAAGGACATCTCCTGGTTTCATCTTCATGTTTCCCTCTCACCAGATAACCAAACCATATCATGACCAGCAGCTTTTTTGCAGCTGTGGCTCCAGCAAACATCAGCTGATAGTAGAAATTAATATTAAATAAATTCTAACAACAGCTGATCAAGCTTAAACGTGCTGCTGTTGTTTAGCGCGACATCCGCTGGTTTCCGCTTTCTGGCGCAAAGTGAGCGATAAACAAACGAGAGAAAAGCCGATCAGCTGATCATTGATCAGTTTCATGATTGAAGTAGCAACAGGAGAGAGAGGGGGAGAATGAGAGAAGAAGAGGCAGCTGCAGCGTAACGACAGAATAAGTCCAGCTTTGTCTTTTTTTTTTTTTTTTTTCTATTCTAGCTGAAGTACGGGACAAATCGTGTTTCTTTTCAGCTCAATACGAAACGTGTAATATTTTCTCTGAATATGGGACGATTCCGTTTTTACGGGACGGTTGGCAACTCTAATAATTAACCTTATGAATAAAATAAAGTTCACTATCAGTAAAATCATAGCACCCACCCAGCTGTATAGAAACTCCGTCATGCTATCTAGTACGCAGTACGAGTTATTGTAACTGACTATAAAAAGTTAGCACAACGAAAATAAACTCCACCTAAACTTGGTTAGTTTAGACTGCAGGTCATAAATTCTTACCTGAAGTTCAGTTCACCTGACACTCGGACCGGCCCCGCCTCGGGTCTTTCCTCCTCCTGCCTCCCCTTTCCCTCATCCACCTGCTGGCCTCCACCACTTACTAATGTTACTGAATCTGTGGAAGCTCCGCCATAACCACCACCAAACAACTGAGTTATTTTTAGACATCAGCCAGCATCTGGCCAATCCACCACCTTTCATTGTTTATACCGTTACAAAAAAAAAAACAAAAAACATTGGCCCATAAAAATGAAAATTCACCATCGGCCCACCGAGCAAATGCCCGGTATGCCCGATGGCCAGTCCAGCTATGGTCGTGCCATCAGTTAACCCTGTTAGAGCTAGAGCTGTGGGCTCTAGATATGAGATCCATGTAACTGATCATTAAATGTTCTTTAACCAGCAAGTCGGGCTGCTCGATTATGGCAAAAATTATAATCACGATTATTTTCACTGAAATTGAGATCTCGATTATTTGACGATATTTATTTAACCCTTTAAGACCTACCATAGAACCAAGTCCGCCAGAGCTTATATTATTTTTTTACATGTTGTAGTGCAATTTGTGGGAGCATTTCAAGTTGCTATACATCAATACAACTATTATAGCCCATATTTTAATATGTATGCATTAAGTCCATAGTAACTACATTAATTGCAAAAAAAGTGCAATAAACTACAAAAAAATTGAAAATCGTTTTTGTTTTTTTACATATACTTCTACTTGGAGAAATTTTAAGAGGTTTATCCCTCAAAACTTTAAATACAAAAAAGTTGCAAAAAATAGTTTACAACAACAGGAAATTTATTTTGAGTGTCTTCATAGTTTTATTTTGGAGATGCAGCAATTTTTATATACTGCAGGAAAAAAAAAACAATCCTATGATGCAAATTTGCAAAGAAAACAGCACGTGCATCAAAATAAACTATTTCCAGCAGTGCAATTCGAGTTCTAAGCATCCCAGAAACTATTCAGAAAAGTCAAACATGACTTATAAAAACACCAGTATAGGCTTTTAAGGCCTACAAGTAAAAAACTATTTTCCGTGAAAATGGCGGACATGCGATAGTTCGCGCTGACGTCTGTTTCAGTGTGGGAAGTGTTACAAACAGCTGATCAGATCGGCAAAGCGTGTTTCTGGAATATTATGTTTTTGTTCCTGCAAGCGCTTTTTATGCAATTTTTGCAAAGCTTTATGTGGAAGGAAACCGTGACCGAGGACAAGCTGATGGCATGAGATGCAAGTACAACTCCTCTGGTTTCATATGCAAAAAAAATTATTGCGCTAGCTTACACGGTTCCGGTTCTATAGGGATTTAAAAATAGTTACACAAAACGGAGCGTGCAGCTCTGACCGGCTTTAAAGGGTTAACAATAACAATGTATTGGATAATGACTTTAAAAAATAATATAAAATAGTGTGCAAATACTGATAGCAGTGCAAATGTTTGCAATATAAGAAATAAATGAAAAATGTAAACATCTATGTTTAGTGAACTTTGCAGTGTTGCTCTGGTGCAGCTACACCGTAGCAAAGTTTACACACTGTGTCTACTTGATCCACGTCTGACTCCGCGAACCCATAATGTTTCCACACCACCAACGGCAGTCACTCTCCTCTCCACATAACTTCTGCTTAGCTTTCCGAGCTTCCCTCGGGTCCTCTTCTTAATTGTTGTGACGCTGTTCGAAATGCAGAGAGGTGCGCTCGATTTGCCACACGGAGCAGCGCGAGAGTAAAGCACGAGGGAGGGGCTAATAATCGGCTCAGTCATTTTTAATGATCATTGAAAGCCCAGATCGTAATTGTGATTCAAATTCGATTAATTGAGCAGCCCTACCAGCAAGTTCCTATATACAGCAACAAGCATTAGTACTTCAAACCCCCCATTTCACTGCTAATGTCAATGACATTACAGGACCTGTTTTCATTTATTTATTTATTTTTTTACCAGGCTATAAACACAGCATTTTAAAATGAATGTCTAGGGGCACTTACTCTTTTGGAGCCAGTCTCTAGTGGCCACACAAGGAACTGCAGGTTTTGGCACGTCGTTTTTCTTTTTTAACCCTGGAGGTTGCTCTCTGTGGTCCTGACATTTTCTGGAGTTCATGTGTGGAAACGTTTAAATGGTATTGTGAACAAAGCCTTAAACCATTTTTTGTCACAACTTATAAATTATCTACTTTAACTTCTCCATAGGGAGCTTGTTGCTTGAATCCTTTATAAACAATAAACCAAAATAGTAAAAAAAATAATAAAAATTAATAGCACATAGCGCTGTCTTTTTATTTGTTAGAATATCTGTCTGTCTTTGTCCCAGGGTGGTTAACAACACTTGGCTGCTCCGCTGTCTCAGACTCACTTACTGGCTGGTTTTTATAGCTGAACTGCTTGGTAGTCATTTTACTGTCCCAGCAGTAGTCTGGGGCTTCTGTGCCAGTGCTGAGTCATAGAGCTTCAGTTACCACAAGGAGGTTGGAGGAGGGGGAGAAGAGCTCGAGTGGAGGAAGGCCATTGGCAGAGTGCTGTCTCACTGTCTCAGCACTCCTGCCCCAAAGATAACACCCAAGAGCTGTCACAGCCCCTCCCTCCCTACTGTTCTCATTCACAATTCCTCAGCAGGAAGGGAGATGGGAAACGGCACATTTGGCTGGGAACAGCTGAGATGTGTGGGAGCTGTCACTTCACCAGTAATGAAAACAAACTTCATCATTTTTCTATCTTTTCAGTATATCAGGTTGTATACCTTTGGGGTTTGGTCACGTCAGGCTCTTTCATCTTGAGGTTAACACAAATATTTTTCTGACATTTCAAAGCTAACAAGCCTAGACGAGCTCTTCTTCACAGGCTGGCCTGAGTGGGAGGAATCAGGTGTCCATTAAAAACAGCAGCTGTGTTTATCGGGAGAAAAATGAATAAGTCAGATATGACAGAAAGACAGACTGTTTGTCTCTGTAATGTGGGAAGTGTAATGAAAGATGTTCAGGCACCTGGAAAACTACAAACTCTTCCTTCTTCTCTTGTTCTCTTCGTGGCTTGCCTTTGCAGATAGAAGCAATGTCAGAAAGAACAATTTACATTGGAATTAAGCCAGAGCACTTTCTTATTTTATGGAAATCAGAGAAAAAGTGTGGTGAATCCTGAGGATGAAGTGATTTTTGTGATGCCTGATTGACAGATGTAGATTAGCCGTGCGCAGGTTTTGTTCTTTCTGATGCCTTAATTGGATGAGCACTTCAATGTACCGACAGTATGTCTGCAGAAATTTACCTCAGCTTAACAGGATGGATCGAGGAAGAAAAAGTTCTTAGTTAAATGCACAAAGGAGTCAGATGTTTTTCCTCTTTGAAACCCTGCTCAGTCCCCACTCCCTCTACTTCCTGTTGTTCTTATTTTTCTTCAGCTCCTGAAAACCTGCACTTCTAATTAGGGCTGGGCCGTATCATACCGTTCACGGTAATACCGGTATAATGTTGGGCAACAATACGAAAATGAAATATCGCGATAGAATATGGGTAAAACGCGCATGCGCAGTGCCTTTGTTTTCATACGCACATGGCGGGAAAAGCACGGTGGCGACGAAGAATTAGAAGGGCGAAAGCGGATCGTTGAATGAAACGGATGAACCAGAATTGGTTTGTAAAAATGCGAAAACTTCAGTGGTGTGGAACTGGTTTGGCTTTCGTCCGTCAGATACACAACAAAGCACTATTTTTGGTTGAGCATGCTAGCGGGCCGTCGTTATTACCGTGTTTTTTGGAAAATACAGTGCACCTAAAATCAATCCTTTGATTTTTCTGAAAATCGACAGTGCCCTTTATAATCCCGTGTGCCTTATGTAGGAATTCTGGTTGTTTACTGACCTTGAAACTATTTTATGGGGTACATGGCACTCGAAAATCTGGCAAATGTTGTAGTACGACTTTGCTAAGCTACAAACCCGCACCGCTTGATGGATTGTCAGAGCATTACGGCTATCATAAGGAGGAGCCTTGCGGAGTGATACATACTGTGCTTCAACATAATATTACCGTATTGTGTGTATAACCTCTTTTTAAGTTTTGTGGATATTATACATGGTTATGCTGAAGATATGTCGGCCAATTTCCACTGGAAATGCCTTTTGGTTAAACTGTCAGCAAGAATTTTGCATTTGCACTGTTACATTTTTATATAACTTTAATGCACATAAAAAACAGCTGCTTGTTTAAGTGAAAATACATTGATGGGTTTTTTGCACTAATAAAGTTGTGGAGTTGTAAAGTATTTTGTCTAGTGTCAATTATATCGTCAGTTATATCGTTATCGTAAATTCGTACAATTTTCCATTGACAAATACATTTTTTGTTTCTCATCTTAGTTTCTGTCCTTCTGTTTCATTTTATTCTTTTTTGTTTTTTTTATTTTCCTGGTGTTTGTCCCCCCCCTCTTTCCTCTCATGCAGACACACACCTCATGCCTGTCAGCTCTTCTCTTTCTGCTTTTTTAGACACACTCTCACTCCTTCTCCTTCTGTCTCTTTCTGTGGCCTGACCAGCTGGGTGGAAAGAATCACTTGTTTATCTCCCCTGCTGCCCGTCAGGGGCTTTTGCTTTGCTGCCACCGTTGCCTAGCAACTGCAGCAAAAGTCGGCATTGGCTGCTTATACAGAGACTGTGTGTGTGTGTGTGTGTGTGTGTGTGTGTGTGTGTGTGTGTGTGAGAGACTCCATGTTGACTCGGCAGGCTGAGGACAGACACGCCGCTCTCACCACTCCCTCGGCGCAGAAGTGGTCGCCAGCCTTTGTGACTCCAGAGTAGGCACACTTACACAAACCTTAGCAGTGTTTAGTGTAGACACACAAACACATGGTACAAACAAGACTGGGACTTCCCGATCTCACAGTCTGCATGCCACGAGCCACCAATCCACATTTTCACTAGTGATCAGCTGATTGTCTTATTCAGTGAAATTTTCATTCCTTGGATGAAAATATAATTTTGCTTCTCCTTTTTTTTTTTTTTTTTTTTTTTTCCCTTTTTATTTTGAGTTTCAAGATCATAAAAATTTGTTATTACGATTCTAACCGTGATCATGGTGATCTGTGGAATCAGTGACTTCTTTATGTCTTCCTGTGTTATGCTCACGTCTCATATATACAAATATTTGCTCCATGTCCTTTTCACTTCTACTTAAGGTAGCTGACAGAATCACCTGAATATAAGTACAGAGTTAGCGCCGAGCATATACTTTATATAAAAGATGGACTTAATGGCATTTAATATGGGAGTCTTTGATCGATTCTCAAACAGCCATGACACAAACTGCAGTTCTAGCACTTGGATTATTACAGGGTAATCCCAAAAGTAAGCGCTAGATTTAAAACATGTGGGGATCGAGCTTTTCAGGCACTGGCACCTAGGCTGTGGAACTCTCTGCCGTTGTCTTTACGCTGTCTAGACTCTACTGACTCCTTTAAAAAGCAGCTGAAGACATTTTTATACAAACGGGCTTTTAATTAATTTAATTAATTTTTACTTGTATGTCTGATCTTACTGTAAAGCACTTTGTGATTTTTATCTGTGAAATGTGCTATATAAATAAATTTTACTTACTTACTTACTTACTCTCCTTAAAAAAAAAAAAAAGAAAGAAAGAAATACAAACAACTGTTTATTTTTTATAATATTGACATCATTTCAAATGTTGAAGAATTATTTATTTTTCTACATTATTGCCATTTCGGCCGATGCATTATTTGTAGACAGTGTTCCAGTTTGACAATGCCCATGTCATACCAGCTCACCGCCATGTCCTTCAAACAAACGTTTTTCAAATTTTTTGCTTTGCCTAATAAAGAGCAGTAATGTACAGTCCAAAATCAGCTGTTTGACTTTCTGCTTACGAAAAGACTTTGACAATCAGTGCCTCACAGGCACAGTTTTGTTTAAGTATTTCTAGCAATCAAGTAATTGATAAATCCAATAATTGTTGCGTATCTAATCATTGTTAATGGGAAACAGTGCGGGCTTACAAGCATCATTGTAAACACATCCATATCTCCTGTCACTATGAGTAGCTCTGCTTGTATGAGCTCCAGCACAGTAGATGCCTGATTCTGGCATGTTCTGAGGATCTCATTGTCTTTCAGCACCACGTTCCATCTTGCATCACCCTCCCTTTCCTGTTCAGATGCCCTGACATGTATCTTGGTGCAGAAAATGCTGGGAATATTTCTTTTGCTTTTTTTTTTTTTTTTTTTTTGAGGTGCCATCTTGGGGGGTCTCGACAATGGTGCCCCGAGGACTGCGGCACTGCATCATACACAGCATCTGTCAAACACAGAATGAGGATGGAGACTTGGCAAGCTGTGGGTATATGTGTGTGGGGTAGAGGAAGAATGCCAGAAGCTCCCCTTTTCACTCTCCTCTGTTCTCCCTGTGATGATTGTGGGGAAGTCTCTGGGCATGTGCAGACACGTCTGGGCAAGAGTCAAGCTCTTGCTCAATGCTGCCTCCTCCTGTCCAACTGCCTGTCAGCCTGTCAGTGATGCAAGATAAGCAGACAGAAAGAGGCTTGGCATGGATGAGCCTTACCACCCTCTGCCTTCGTTGTAAGTTAATTTTCACACTGCTGTTCTTATTCTCTACGTGAGGCTTAAGACAGCAGATAAAAGCTCTGGCCCAGGCTGATAATCGCAGCGAGAGAATGAATCGGAGCATCTGCAGTACAGATCACCTCTGATAACTTCAGTGTGCTTGTCAATGATGGAGCAGCGTTGTGTCACACCGTTGGGTCAGCCGGCGCAGAGCTGCAGTATTCCTAACTTCACATCGACCTCTGTGCTGCACTCCTCCCACACTTTTCCTGTCTTTTTCTGTGGAGTTTTTCAGCTAATTAGCTGGATTTAATAAACTGACAAGGAAAATGTTTACATATGTCAGTACTGAAAGCTGTTTTCCCTTAGACTCCAATATTACTGGAAGTGTTTTTACAACCACAGCTCTCACTGTCTGGTGGCCTTCAGATAGGAGATTTAAGGCAATTCCACATTGGCTTAATTTTTTTTTTTTGCTAGAAGCTTTGTCCAAGTTTTATACTGTCTTTGGTTTTATCCCAACATTTTCTTAAATGATACAATTATCAGCTGTAATGAAGCAGTGCAACTGCTAAGAATAAGAGCTTGCATAAACACCATCACCACAATTGAGCGCTGGCACTGATTGGACACTGATCTTCGGATTCCCAGAAGAGATATGAGCTGTACAGAACGTATTTCTAATGATCAGCAGCTTACATTATAGTCTGATGTGCATTTCGATGTAAGAGACTTGGAAAACATGATAATTAATTGTAATCCTGCTTTAATAGAGTTTCTTATTGCGTTGCAGGCCAGAAGACGTGTCTCCACCTCCACGGTGTGTTCCCCTACATCTACGTGCCGTACGACAACTATGGGCAGCAGCCAGAGCGCTACCTGCGGCAAGTGGCCTTCAGCATCGACAGGGCCCTCAACGTCGCCATGGGAAACCCCACCTCCAACAACCAACATGTCTTCAAGGTGGTGCTGGTCTCCGGCATGTAAGTAACTTGTGTTTGCTGTGTTGTACCGACACAACTGAGCTGAGATTTGCTTCAGAAAGCAGCTTGACTGCACACTTTGGTAAAGGTTGTTGTTAAACACAGCCTTTCTGAAACAACAAAGGGTGTGTGAGCCAACAATTGTGACTTAAGACTTCTCTAAACACTCAGTTTCAGATATACGTATTCTAAGTTTTCATGTCACATTATTGCTAATTCAGTTACTCAGACTCTCGTCAGGTTCAGAGTCCACTTTAAGATTGTGGTTTTAGCTTTTAGAGCTCTGCATGGACAAGCACCACTGTGCACCAGAGAACCTTTACTTTCTGTGACCTGTCTATATGTGTATGTATACATTACTTTAACATGTGTATGTGATGCAGGTTTACATATTGAATGCCTTTTTTTTTTTTTTTCTTCTTTTCTTTCAGGCCTTACTATGGTTATCACGCCAAGGAGAAGCTCTTTATGAAGATCTATTTATACAATCCTCAGATGGTCAAGAGGTAAGGATCGAAGCAGTTTAATGTGAGCAGAGATCATCCCAGCCTCCTGTTGTTTGAATGCCACACTGTGCGCACGAGTCTGCCACCTTACTAAACTGAAATCGATCGCTGCGTATTCAGCTGTACTCATTGATTGGCTGAGTGTGTGTCCATGCATGAAAGCACACGGGAAGACTGAATTATTTGCCAGAGTGATCAGTGTTGGTGTTGAAAGTGTGAGTGGAGCTACTGATTTGAGGCTTGGCAGAGAGCGAGTAACTCTGTTAGAGAGAGAGGGACAGGCTGGAGGAACGAATGATGTATCGCTGGGAGGGGAGGGGTGGGGTGAAGGAAGGAAGGTGGAAAAGTAGACTGGCCTTGTATGTGTGTAAGTATGTTTAAGGTTTGGTTGCATTTTTGCCAGATGTCAAAATAAATTTTTTTTAAGGTGAAACTGCAAATTTTATTTGTAATTACATGTATGTTTGGATGTGAATATATATATTTAGGCTATACCAGACCTTCCCAAAGTGTGGGGCCGGCGCGGTATGAAAGGGGGGAAAAAAACAACGACAAAAAACAACGCTTGGACGCTGCTAGCACGGGGCGCCTCCACAAACGCAAAGCAGGAGATGAAGCATTGCTGAATATGTTTCCAAACCAACTTCATTCTAAGCCAAAGACTAGAAAATATGGTGAAGCATATCTGCCCTTTGGCTTCACCTGCACAAGTGCCAAGGTAGGTCTCCCCTGCAGAATTGGTTTTCCCTTCGTCGAGAGCACGCACTGGGCTCTCCAAATCAGGGACAAACAGTATCCCACATTCTTGATTTTTAGTTCACAAACACTTGTTGTAATGACTAACTACTCCTGACATTTTGGAGATGTTAGCTCTTTATACAGTAAAGTTACAGCGGGATATAAATAATATCAGGCTGATCCTGCCATGATTTGTTCCCCCGGTTCAAATCGCGGACAAACAGGATCCCACAGCTGTTTATGTTTTTGTTTTTAAACCCATTTTGCACAGAGAGACATTTTTTGAAAAATGTATTGATAGCAATGTTGAATATTATTACACAGGAAAAAAAACAAATTACACCATGACGCCTCTGCCTTTCTAAATGGAGGGACAGTAACTGCATGTGTAAGCGTGTAAAACCTGAAGATAGTCAGATTAACAGTATTTTGTCTCTATCTGCCATTCTGCAATTCATGTCATGTAAACAATAACGTGGCGCACAGCGTGACGTGAAAAAAGGCACATACCTTTAACGTTGCGTGACGAACTCTGTATTCCTCGTCCACACGTAAACGCAAAAAAAGGAGTTTTAAAAAATCTCAGTTTTTGGTGATTCGAAACGCCGTTTACGTGTGGACGAAAGGTCCAAACGCATAGAAACAGCTGCGTTTTCAAAAATACCCGTGTAGGTGCGGACGTAGCGTAAAAGAGTTAGTAGTTTATTTTCTTACTACCTGTAATTTATTGCAGTTTACTTGTATTTGCTTAATTGTTTACTAAATGTTTGAGGTGTGAAATAAACCGCAATGGAGCAAAATATGGGCGTGTGTGGTTGGAGGATGTGTTTGTGCGTGCGTGTGCGCTCACGCGCGGGGGGGCGAGCATTTTTCTTGTAAAACAAAGAGGGGCCTAGCGAAAAAAGTTTGGGAACCACTGGCTTAGCGTTCATCCTGGGTTCAAACCCACTTGGGGTCTTTGTACAGGGAGTGCAGAATTATTAGGCAAGTTGTATTTTTGAGGAATAATTTTATTATTGAACAACAACCATGTTCTCAATGAACCCAAAAAACTCATTAATATCAAAGCTGAATGTTTTTGGAAGTAGTTTTTAGTTTGTTTTTAGTTTTAGCTATTTTAAGGGGATATCTGTGTGTGCAGGTGACTATTACTGTGCATAATTATTAGGCAACTTAACAAAAAACAAATATATACCCATTTCAATTATTTATTTTTACCAGTGAAACAATATAACATCTCCACATTCACAAATATACATTTCTGACATTCAAAAACAAAACAAAAACAAATCAGCGACCAATATAGCCACCTTTCTTTGCAAGGACACTCAAAAGCCTGCCATCCATGGATTCTGTCAGTGTTTTGATCTGTTCACCATCAACATTGCGTGCAGCAGCAACCACAGCCTCCCAGACACTGTTCAGAGAGGTGTACTGTTTTCCCTCCTTGTAAATCTCACATTTGATGATGGACCACAGGTTCTCAATGGGGTTCAGATCAGGTGAACAAGGAGGCCATGTCATTAGTTTTTCTTCTTTTATACCCTTTCTTGCCAGCCACGCTGTGGAGTACTTGGACGCGTGTGATGGAGCATTGTCCTGCATGAAAATCATGTTTTTCTTGAAGGATGCAGACTTCTTCCTGTACCACCGCTTGAAGAAGGTGTCTTCCAGAAACTGGCAGTAGGACTGGGAGTTGAGCTTGACTCCATCCTCAACCCGAAAAGGCCCCACAAGCTCATCTTTGATGATACCAGCCCAAACCAGTACTCCACCTCCACCTTGCTGGCGTCTGAGTCGGACTGGAGCTCTCTGCCCTTTACCAATCCAGCCACGGGCCCATCCATCTGGCCCATCAAGACTCACTCTCATTTCATCAGTCCATAAAACCTTAGAAAAATCAGTCTTGAGATATTTCTTGGCCCAGTCTTGACGTTTCAGCTTGTGTGTCTTGTTCAGTGGTGGTCGTCTTTCAGCCTTTCTTACCTTGGCCATGTCTCTGAGTATTGCACACCTTGTGCTTTTGGGCACTCCAGTGATGTTGCAGCTCTGAAATATGGCCAAACTGGTGGCAAGTGGCATCTTGGCAGCTGCACGCTTGACTTTTCTCAGTTCATGGGCAGTTATTTTGCGCCTTGGTTTTTCCACACGCTTCTTGCGACCCTGTTGACTATTTTGAATGAAACGCTTGATTGTTCGATGATCACGCTTCAGAAGCTTTGCAATTTTGAGACTGCTGCATCCCTCTGCAAGATATCTCACTATTTTTGACTTTTCTGAGCCTGTCAAGTCCTTCTTTTGACCCATTTTGCCAAAGGAAAGAACGTTGCCTAATAATTATGCACACCTGATATAGGGTGTTGATGTCATTAGACCACACCCCTTCTCATTACAGAGATGCACATCACCTAATATGCTTAATTGGTAGTAGGCTTTCGAGCCTATACAGCTTGGAGTAAGACAACATGCATGAAGAGGATGATGTGGACAAAATACTCATTTGCCTAATAATTCTGCACTCCCTGTATGTGGAGTCTGCATGTTCCCCCATTTTCTCTAAGAACTGTTGTTTCTCCTGCCTTTGGAAAACATGCAAGGTTAATGCTGCCGATGTTAGCCCCGGACACTCTTGGAAAAGAGATTGTAAATCTCAAGAGTTTCACTCACTGATTAAGTAAAGTTTGATTAGATTAACTACCCATTATTTCCAGTAGTTGTCATATTCAAACTATGTAAGAGGGGCCTGTATGGAAGCCTTTGTATAGACAAATCAGTAATTCTCTGTCTTCGTATGACTGAATGGTAAAACTTCTAAACATTTAAACTTTTCTTGCGGCTGTATGTGGACTAAAGTGTATATGAAGATGTAGACATTTTATATTAAATTAAAGCATGCCAATAAACTAAAATTCTGGGCCTAAGTGAAACTGAATTTACTAGCCCCACTTTACATGTACTTGGAGCCTGTCTCAAACATCAATGTGCTTGATTTTCTGAAGCTTGTGTAGTTAAACATTCCTAATTTCACAGTGGGGTAATGTAGATATGAGCCAGTCCTTGACATTTTGGCCTCTGCTGTGCAGCTTGATAAAAATGTGGTATGACATCTCTGTGATCTCTCTCTCATCCTCAGAGCATGCCCTCAGAGCAAAAAGGAACAAAATGATTAAGCTTTGCTGAGAAAACTTTATCAGATACAACTTGTAGCAATCCTTGATTTCAAGGCAGACCGCAGTTGTGTCTGGTCTCCACCAAAAACGCTTTCTCTCGAGCTGGGGGAGCATTTGTTCAGTTGTGTGTAAGCGGTTGAATGTTTTTTCTTTAAACACCAAGTGGCACATGTATCTTTTTATTTTAAATGGAGCAATCTGTGTTTGCTGCAGAGTGTGCGAGCTGCTGCAAAGCGGAGCCGTGATGAACAAGAGTTACCAGCCTCATGAGGGCCACATCCCCTACCTGCTGCAGCTTTTCATAGACTACAACCTGTACGGCATGAACCTGGTTAACCTGGCAGCTGTCAAGTTTCGAAGCAGCCAGAAAAAAGGTAAGGGATTTGGACAGGGAGAGCACAGATTTCCGATCTTGTCTTCTTCTCTTTTTTTGTTTGAGTTTTCTGTCAGTTTTTTCTTCGTGCCTTGTCATCAAAATCTAATTTTAGCATCTGATTGTAGTACTGACCGATAAACATTTTCCTCATACTTGGAAAAACCCATAGATTTAATCTGACACTTACCCTCGTGTACTTTAGGATGCAGGACAGGCTGCTCTTTTTTTTTTTTTTTTTTATCAGTTGGCAGTGCCTTTTTTTTTTTTTTTTTTTACTCATTACTTGATTGTTCCCTCATTGCTCGGCAGGGATGAGAGCAGGCCAGGGAAGGGTTGCCATGCCTTATGTCATATTGAATTAGTCTTGATCTCCCCTCAGCCTCAGGATGCCTCTGTTGTCTTTTTCTCTGTTTTCATCCCTAATGTTGTCCTCACGTTTCCCTTCACGTTTTGTCTTGTGGTCTTTGCTCTTTTCTCTCTCTTTCTCTCTGAACTTTCTTTTTCTGACCTCTTTGTCTTTCTTTCTGTCTTGTTCCTTTCGTTAATGGCCAAAGGTGAAATACAGAGGACGCATACCTCCATATGAAAGTAACAAGTGGAAAAGTATGAGGACAGGAATGGCAAGCAGATACTGGGGATCAGTAGCCCGCAGTCTCAGACTCTTTATTTGTCTGAGCTCCCTGTAGCCTGTGGAGCCGTGTCACATCTACAGAGTAACAGATTAGACACCTGCTGCAGCTGCTCTAGGTTTTGGCTCCTGTTTGATTTATAAGGTGAATACATAGCAGAAGTTGGATGTGACAGTCTGTGAACAAGCAAAACATGGGAGACACTTTTCATGCTGTCTTTATCTAATATTAGCCACACTGCAAGCAGCTCTATAAAAATAAACCATTTACCCTGTAGAATTACAACAGGTTTGAATGATGTTCATTGCTTCTGTCTTTCTTTGTGTCTTCTTACACATGAAGTGGCGTTTGACCAATGTGAAAAACAGTATTTCCTCCTTTTTCTTCACCGGCTACCATCAAGTTTGTAGTTTACTTTTGCCATTATCCGCTTAGCAGAGAAGTACACAGCTGACTGATGTGGCTGTTTAATTTAGATAACATAAGAACCAGTTTCCTGTTGGGTTCTGCAGTCTGCATCGGACGACTCGGGGTGAGCATTTTCACTGCCACCATGATTTTGGTTTTTTTAACATAAATCTTTTTATTTATATATTTTGGGAGCCAGAAGTGACTATTTGGATGACAAGGTGGTGACCTACGTCTTCAGCTACTGCTAGTTATCTTATCAAGCTACATCCATAAAATGTACAGGTGCATCACAGAGACACACATACGTGCTAATTATTGCTAACTAACAGACTAATGAAATAGAATTTCACATATTAAAAATGAAGCACAGAGGGCTGCTAGCTACAGCTTTCACCCAGATTATAAAATATTATACTGGCTTCTCAAAAGCTTTTAATGCTGTAAAGTTTGAAAACTTTACATGGGTGTCTATGGGGATTGACTCAGTCTCTAGTGGTCATTAGAAGAACTGCAAGCTTTAGAAATTTCATTAGCTTAATTTTTATAGCCCTCTATTTGTGTTGGCAGCAAGGGAAGGAAAAATTCCCTTTTAACAAAAAGAAACCTGTGGTGTGACCAGGCTTGCAAAACAGCGGTCATCTGCTGCAACAGGTTCGGGGTGAGAGGAGGGAGACGGGACAGAAGAGACACTGTGGAAGAGAGCAGGAGCTGAATAATATCTAGTCATCAAATACAAAGCGGTATATAAACAACTAAAGTCTGAAGAACCAAAAAAATGTGTCATTCTCCAAAGCTTGTGGACCTACATGTATCTATGATTTGTGCTACAGTGAGCTGAACTCTTGATATCTCTGTATTGATCTGCTTCACGTAACCCCTGGAGAGAGGTGGTAGTGTGTGGGCTTGAAGCTCAGCAGTGTCTTGGACCTCACAGTGGTAGTGTCACGCTGGGGGTTTCTCTTCAGATCTTTGGTGAATCTTACCCAACTCCTCTTGCCCCTCGTAGGCACTAAAACCCCTGATTGCCAACTCTGTTTGATCTGAGTTTAGGCCTAAACTCAGCCTTCTGGTCGTCGTGCCCAATCAGACCTCTCTCCACACTCCCAGAGAGCATCCCGCCCAGCAGGACCACCTTCACTTGTGAGGCCATTAAAGACTCCAGACAGGAAATTCCACACTTGTTCTTTTAATAAAGTTCTTTTATAGAAGTCCTCACGCCTGACTGTCCTCCAACAAAAGCACAGTTCCCGTGTTTGATCCACCTCTACACTGATGCAATCAATGGAAAAGGGCTCCAGTGTTCCCCTTACAACAAAGAAACCAAAATGCTCCAATAATGGGTACACCAGTTTACATTTTCTGCTCCCCTCAATGTCCAACTTGAAAGGAAGTTCCTAATCTGGGATCAAGCAGCAGAATAATAATAGACTGAGCTGGTAAAATGGGCCAATTCAAGATAAATGAAACCCTTAGTGTGTTTTGAAGTCCATTCAACAACTTGAACACTCTGGCCTCCTAAATACTGAGATTAAAAAGTGTCACAGGTACCAAAAGAACTCTCCATGTAACAAAACAATGTTTTATTGTGCTTACCTTTGCTGCATTAAAGAAAGGAGGATAATCATGATTCATTATACCTCAGATTCTCTAACAGTGTGGATCGCAGTTTAATTGCTAAGAAATGGCAGCACTGAGCAGTTAATCAATCTGCATGAAATGAAAACCCTGTGGTTATCCAAATACTGTTACTGTGATCCTCTCATGTGCCTCTTATGTATATCTCTGTATATGGTTAACAGATGAAGCGAAGGCAGACCCAGAAGGATCGGCGTTCAGGAGCATCAGCCCCTGGAAGGCTCCCTGTACGTCCAAGCTCAACGACAGCACCATAGGAGGCACATTCGTCCGCTGGGAGGGGAACGCCATACCCAGGCGAGTCTCGCCACATCTTAGTCTAAGCAGAATCTGAATGCACTGTTTTTGGCTTATGTCTGAGCTGCAGTGGATATTAGTTCTCCGTAAAGATAATTGAAAACCAAAATGGTAGCTTGTTTTTATTCATTTATTCCCCCCCCCCCCCTTTTTTTTTTTTTTTTTTTTTTTTTTTATGTTCACTGACTGTAGCTCTTTAGTCCTGGATGAGGTGGAGAGGCAGAGCACCTGTGAGCTGGAGGTTGATGCTGTTGCTGTGGATGTTCTCAACCGCCTCGAAATCGAAAGTAAGTTCACTCAGTATTGCAGCCACAAACTTAAGAAAGCAACGGGTGGGGGAATGTGAAATTCAAGTTAAAGCACAGAAGAGTGATGGACTGCTCTGACGGCTGCCACACATCGAATCTGTTATCAGCCCCAAATACAAACATCGTGGATCTGACCTAATCCGTCCAATCACAGGGGAGCAGCTAGACGTACAGAGGATGGGATAGAGGGTTAAAACGAACCAGGGACAATAAAGACAGATGCTGTCATCTGGCAAAGTAATGTAGTGCCAGAGCAGATGCAGCTTTTGTTCCTGAAAGATTTGTTTTAATCGCACACATCTGGATCTGTTGTTTTAGCGTGTGAAAGAAAGAAAGAGAGGTCATTCTTGCACTTACAATCTGAGCGGTGCCAGTTTTGCTGAACGTTGTGTTGTCTTAAAAGCAGTCCTTCCATCTGGGCTGTAAAGATGCTTTGAGTTTTATCATTGAAATCAGATGGGACCTAACAAGCTTAAACCACACAAAGAATCTGTCTTAAAGTGAAAAGAGAGGCCGTGATAGACAACAAGTGCGTGTGTTCTGCACTTATGAACTATTACAGTTTGTAAAGCCAGGGCTTTTTCTCAGGAACTTTATTTTCCTGGGAGCTAGAAGATTCCTTCTAAGCTTTGCTTGTGTCTTAAAAACAGCAAAGATTAGGCAGATTAGGACTAGAAGATTTCAGAAAGTTCTGTGGAAAGTCCTAACAATGTGACTGAATGAGAACTGATAAGTTTAGATGTAAGGGTTAAAGAGAGAGTGGGGCTTGGAGGTGAGGTTAACCATTCTCTGGAAAAATTATCCAGAGAATCACTGCTTCACCCTATTAACATAATATTGGTATATAATAACTGGTCTGTGGGATGTGTAGGATGTGTATTGTCAGGTGCAAGTTATCTGTGTGTTGATAAAGCTGTTATTGTGATATGTGTGTGTAAAGATGCCCACTGCTTTTGTTCTTCCTGCTTCCTATTTTAAGGCTGCAGGTTTTGGATGAAATAATGACTCTGCACCTCATCTTCTTTCCACATTATTTCTTTAATTGCGGTGTTGGAGCTGCATGACTGTGTAATGACTGCTATACAGACAGAGCAGAAGTCCTGCTGTGGAAACATGTGCAAAAAACTATGCAGTAGTTCTTGCAGTTAAAAATAACTTTATGAGTTGATGTTGTTAAGCACAGCTTTATATAAACACCGTGTTTGAGGGTACAGAGTTTGAGTATTTTTGTGCTTAATTCTCCATTTTTTTCCAGATCAAATTGGCAGGAATCCTGGCCTGCAGGCCATCTGGGAGGATGAGAAGCAGAGGAGGAGAGAGAAGAACCAGCCCTCCCAGATTGAAACCCCCGAGTCACAAGGTACAGGCATTCACCATGGAAAATCTTAGCTTTGTCTAAGTCAGTCTATGGTTTTCTGTTTAATTTCTCTGCGATCTGGGAATAATGGAAAATGTATGAGTATGGTTAACTGTATATAAAAGATGGTCATAGTCACTATGCTGTCACCCATTCATTTCTTAACTCTTCAGTTTCACCATTTGGGTCATTCCCATTGGTTGTTTGGAGCCAGAAGTGACTGTTTTTGGAGCTAGCAGGCTTGGTTATCAAGCGAGGCTCATAAACTGAACGCGTGCAATGCACAGGGACACAAATCTGCTCATTAGTGCAAAGTAAAACATATTTTCATGAAACAAAGCAGGCTGTGTTGTTTGTCAGGTGATTCCATTATCAGGCATCGAAAGAACAAATGTGATGTAGAGGTCCAGCAAATGGAATTGGCAGAGAGCTTTTGGCTAGACAGACTTCTGTTGGCACACTTGTCAATAACAACAGCCACACCTTATCAGTATTCAGTTGGATTAGTTTTAAAAAGAAAATCACCCATGCTGCACCCAGCATCTGATCTACTTCTTGAGGAATTGCCCTTTTTTGGCGATTCTTCCATTCCCCAGAATTGCTAGTGCTGAAAGCGTAAACAGTGCCTATGCTGGAACAGTGTAAGAACACAGCGTATCACAGCTTAATGTTTATGGAGCTGCATAGCCACAGACTTTGGCCATGTGACACAGTACCCATGCTGGCTACTGCCCTCAGCAGCTGCAAAGCGAGCGTCAGAAGTGACCCACGAAGCAGCAGGAGAATGCAGCCTGGTCTGGTGAATCACATTTTCTTCGACGTTATGCCAAAGGCCGGGCGCACGTCTCATTTATCTGGAAAGAAGAGCTGGCCTGCATGATTCGCTTTTAAAGAAGGCCAGTATGATGCTCTGCAGCGTAATACTTACTAAACATAGTTACAGGCCACCTACATCATTTCACCGACGCTAATCTAATTGATGCAGAGGTTTCAGCAGGAAAATGTGCTTTGTTCATACTGCTCAGGAATGGTTTGACCAACATGACAAATTGTAAATTAACTTTTGAATTTCTCAATTCAGAGGAGAGGAGATGTTTTGAAACGTTGATTTGGATGCAAAATTCTTCGGTTCTAATGTGCGGGGAGTCTCATTTCAGTGGCGCCAGTGTTTCTGGTTACTGTGAAAGAGTTTTGAGAATGTCTGGAGGCAGTGTAGACTGTGGCTCACTGTGTTCTTCTATCATGTTATGCTTCTCTTTGTCCAACTGTGGCATCTGTCTTAGTTTTGTTAGAATTTTCCATTACCTCCACAAGTCATAGTTATAATTCAAAGAGCTGTGAAAGCACTGTCTTTAAACTGCAAACCCTTTGAATCTTGCCAAAGTCTGATTCTCCCCGAACACACACACACACACACACACACACACACACACACACACACACACACACACACACACACACACACACACACACACACACAGCTGTCATGGAAATAGGCTGCCAAATAATCAGAGCATGGCTGCACTGTGACAAAAAGTTTCTCAGGCCTACACCCAAGCACATAAGCACACGGGGTTCCCAAGCTTGAAAAGTGAAGAGAGAAGAACTGAGATAATGTCCATGAATTATAGCTCCTACAAAACAATTTACAATGTGCAAAGACAAAAGACTATGGTATGCAGAATTAAGGTCACAGTTTATTACAGACTGACAGTAAAATTACCCAGCAAAACAGCAGCATGCTTAACAGCTATTACTGACCACAATGTTTTAATTGTAGCGAAGAATTCTATGTCTGAAGAATGTTTCTAAGCGCCAGAAAGTGCAGTGTTGAAATTGCTTGTCTGATGTGTTCCAGATCGTGGGTTTGTCACCTCATCAGAGAGTGAGAAAATCTTCATGAAGAGAGTCGAGGAGATCCTCAAGGAGAACGAGTTTGATGTGTAAGTTCATTCTCCTTCCTTTGATTTATCTTGGTAGTGCCAGGGTACATGATATCTGAAAGACTGCATGAATCTTGATCTTTAAGATTGTTCACGAAGAAAATTCATAATCACATCACATATTAACCGTTTATTAACGCTTCCACTTCGCTTAGAAGTGCTGTAGCACTTTGTGTATATTTTGTACCGGTGTTAGGTACACCTGTACAGCTCATATGGCCAATCACATGGCAGCCTTTTGTCACGTCTCACTCCTCTCACTCCCCTCACTCACAACCGGGCATGGCACATGGCTGCCCCTCCCTGAGCCTGGTTCTGCCAGAGGTTTCTTCCTGCTAAAAGGGAGGTTTTTTTTCTTCCCACTATCACAAAGGACTTGCGCCTAGAGGGTTGTCTGATTAATGGGGTTTCTCTGTATTATTGTAGCATTTTTACCGTACAATATAAAGCGCCTTGTTGCATGCAGGCATAGCTGAACTGCTGAAATTCAAACTGGGCATCAGAACAAGGAAGATGGGCTTTTAAGTGATGTGGTTGCTCTTGGCAGCCAGGCTGGTCTAAGTATTTCAGAAACTCTCTAGGGTTTACAGAGAATGATCTGAAAACAAGAAACTGTCCAATGAGTGGCAGTTCTCTGGTTGCCTTGTTGATGTCAGAGGTCAACGGTCTGTTACTACTGTAGAAACAAGCAGTGGTGTTTTCATGATGCACAACCCTGTTAATATCCAATATGTGCCTTTCTCCACTAACACCTACTAGGCTCAACTTGGTTTTTCTGTTTTCCAATAGGTAGATGTACATTTTTATTTTATTTTTTTAGTACCAGTTTGGCCGGGGTTCCAAGTGAGCTCAGCCGAGCCACAAATGTGATATCACTGGATAAATTATGAAAGCAACTCTTTCACGAGAATCAAGTCAACCATTTTTGAATCCTGGAAAAGGCGACACACAAAACCAACACCATGTTCTAACAATGAGGTGCAGACTTTTTTGTGCCTGATGACAGTCCAAGAGGGAGTTAGACTATTGTTGTGTTATTTGTGTCAAAAGCAAATGACATCACTGGACTTTGAGGCCACCTTGCCCACCCATGTTGAGATGGTATTGAATTGTAATGAAAAACAACCGAAACAGAGTTGTGGCGAAACGATTAGGTGCTAGAGGAAAAAAGGCATTGTGTCCCTTCTCACGTGATGCACTGCCTTCAGGCTTGGAAACGGGACTCTTGGTAATTTGCATCACTTGTGTTATGACCCCCTTTACACAAAACCTGCATTTAAAGTTTGGAACAGAAATTGGTATTCACTGTCTGCAAGTTTGAGGTCTATGGTGAAATGGCCGAGATCACATCTGATCTGTATGATGCATTACTCGCTCTTTGCCAGATTCAACACAGATGTCCTAATTTTGTTGTGGCATGACAGTTCTAAAGGGCCTTTGAAGTCAGTGTGGGCATGCACAGTGTTCCAACATGATTTTCTCTTGCACAACTATTTTGTTTGCCTTTCTTTTATTTGTTTATCTCATTTTCCTAGTGTGAGAGTGCTTATTTTGACTTTATTCTTTTCATGTTAGGTTATGGTTTGTTGTTTGTTTGTCTTATTGTCATTATTAAAAATTTAATAACTGAAAGTCAATGTCCCATATCCGTCATGAAATTTGGAGTAACTGTCACAGAGTTGGAGTTTATGCAAGAGAGTAACAGTGTTTGAAAATGGGGACAAAATGCTCCCAGCCTTAGAGAGCAAAGTCTCCCATAGTCTGGCAGCCCACATCAATAACAAGTTGTTCTTGTTTTTTAGTTCTTTGTATTGAGCTGTAATGAAGTTGTTGTGTGTCCTCATTTTCTTTCTGCCTCAGTGTTTTTCTTCTCAGGGCAGAGAGCGAAGCAGTAAAATCAGAGATTGGATAAAATGGGGAAAGTGAAATTGTAACAGATGTAGTGGAGAAAAAAAGGGAGGGGGATGGTGAAACAATCGCCAGATGTACAGCTGGAAAGTATTTCCTGTTATAAATAAAGTACAGTTGACTCGACTGTGTGTGTGTGTGTGTGTGTGTGTGTGTTGCTGCATCACATCCAGATGGCTTCCATTCACCAACCCCTGATATCAGACAGGAACAAAAGGGAGGGGGGAGCAGCGCAGACCTTCGGTGTAGAGTCGGCCTCGTCTTAAGTGATGGAGCGCACACACACAGAGTTGCCTGGCTTCTTTCCCAATACCTGGCTGTCTCAGTCACCCTTTCTGTTAATACTCTCACGCAGCCTATCACTTCCTGTCTGTTGGCTCTCCTTTACTCTACTATGTACTGCTAATATTGCTGCTTTTTGGAAACATCTTATTTCCCTTTACTCATGGTTTTCTTTTAATTCAGGGATTTTGTCCAATTCTTCAGCTGTGAACCTTTGTTTTGGCAGTTTCTACAGCCTCAGTTATGGACACATTTTTGTACCTCTTATTCATCCAGAACCAGTCTCTCATGACACTCTCTGGTAGGCAAGTGACCTTCTGGGCTTCCCTGATTTTGGATTCCAGCCTTCTCCTCCATGGGAGGGCTTTTATATCCGATTCTATATATAGCTCTTTAAACCTCATTTTGGTTGGAAATGTCCTCCCACTCGATTAACCTTTACCCTGTTCTGCCATGCTCTTCATACAAGGTCATGTGAGAATAGGTCAGTGTAATGAAGGTCATCTTCATTACTTAACTGTATAAACATGAGTAATTTTAATATTTATATTACAGGAAAGGGCACTCATACAAAAGTTTGTTTTTATTGGTTTTCCTTGTGGGCAGTCTTCCAGCTGGTACCGTTTATGTCTGCCTAGGAAAAGAGATTTCAATTAGTATAGAATGTTTGGTTAAGCTGGTGGAAACCAGTACTTTAACACTTACATTTTGGATGAGATTGTCTTACCTTTGTTTTCTTTTGATGGTGTGCCAGCCACAAGAGTCCTCAGGCATCTCGAGTGCCGTTTTAAAGGTTCCTGGTGCTACCCATAGCTATATTAGTTTATTGTAGATTGTAGTCGTTAGGCCAAGTGGGAAATATTTTATTTACTAATTGCAATTATGTTAATTATGTCTACAATATTGATTTGATATCAATAAAGGTTATTACGTAAGACAGTTAGCACTGTTGCCTCACAGCAAGAAGCTCCTGAGTTCAATTCCACCACCTGGCCGGGGTCTTTCGGTGTGGTGTTTGCATGTTTTCCCCGTGTTTGGATGGGTTCTTTCCAGGTACTCAGGCTTCCTCACACAGTCCAAAGACATGCAGTTAGCGCAGTTAGGTTAACTGGTAACTCTAAATTACCCATAGGCGTGACTGTGAGAGTAACTGTTGTCTGTGTCTGTGTGTTAGTCCTGCGACATACTGGTGACCTGTCCAGGGTATACCTTGCCTCTCGGCCTAAGACAGCTGGGATAGACTCCAGTCCACCTGCAACCCTGAAAAATGATAAGTGGAAGAGAATGGATGGATGGAACCCCAGATCATTGTATGACTTGAGGACCAATTAGCCGCAGTCTATAAAAGGCTGCTAGTTAACATCAGAGGCTGTTACAGGAACCATGTCCCACCCCTGGCCTACACTCTTTTTTTTGGAATTTTAATGTTGGTGAATAAACACCAACAGGTTTGTCTGCACTTCATCTCTGCCTCAATCCTCCTCTTTGAACCCAGCTCCTATAGGCCATCCTAACAGTCAGGTATTGGTATGGGGAATTTACTCCAAGTCAATTGGATGTCTTATTTCTAGCCTCCTGTCTATGCTGGTGCCATATTGTTATCTGGGGCGATCGTGGCTCAAGAGTTGGGAGTTCGCCTTGTAATCGGAAGGCTGCCGGTTCGAGCCCCAGCTTGGACAGTCTTGGTCGTTGTGTCCTTGGGCAAGACACTTCACCTGTTGCCTACTGGTGGTGGTCAGAGGGCCCGGTGGCGCCAGTGTCCGGCAGCCTCGCCTCTGTCAGTGCGCCCCAGGGTGGCTGTGGCTACGATGTAGCTTGCCATCACCAGTGTGTGAATGGGTGTGTGACTGGGTGGATGACTGGTTGTGTAAAGCGCTTTGGGGTCCTTAGGGACTAGTAAAGCGCTATACAAATACAGGCCATTTACCATTTGTTATCTAAACCCACTGAAGAATTTGGAGCATTTTCTGCTGTGTGCCACGTGACAGGAAGAGAACCTTTGGACAGTGCTCAGACTTGATTACCCCACACGGCCTGGGGTTAATGCATAAAGATGTGGGGACATTAACTGTCAGTTAGATAAAGTGTTAAACAAAGCCATCTGAAGCAAATCTGTTTGTTCAAATTAGCATCAGCAGATGTAGTTCTACATTTTTTTTATTTTTCTGACTCCCGTGTATTAATCGCAGTGTCAGCCTCAGAGCCTCTGTGTCATTTGAACTTCACAACACAGCTCTTACTTGTGATGCCTCATCGGTGTATCTGTGGCCAGTTGTGGCTCTTCATCACTCAGCATGGTATTATCTTAACAATTAGTGTAACTGCACACTTTTGTCTTGAGGCAGCAGATAGAAAATTACAGTCAAAGGTGCAAATCATATGTGCATCTACATATTACACCTAGAGGAGCTGCTTTGCCATGGAAACCCACACTGGAGCTCCCAGTGCAGTGTTTGTGCTAATGTTGATGGAAGAGGTTTGGAACTCTGCCGTTATTAAGTTTCAGAGCGATGGCGATTTGTAGTCCTTATTGCTTCAGGGCTTGGCATCCCCATTCTTTACTTATATGGTCTGCAACTGGAGTTGCTGTGGTTCCACTTTGCTATAATACCACTTCCAGCTGGTCATGGAGTAATGACGAGAGAAGATGTTTCAAAAACTATTACAGTATCACACCTGAATTCAGTCTTTAGAACAATCACAGATGTGGTGCTTGATTTTATACACTTGTAAGATGAAGAACATCTGAATCAGAGATTAAGCTGTGTGGTCTGGTAGTTTTAATGTAACAAGTAGTCTTAAGTTAAATCTTGTTAACGGCTCATCAAATGGCTCAGAGTCTGTATTTCAGTATATACTTACAAAGGCACATATCTGCTAACAAGACTTTCTAGTTATCGTTCCTTTCTCTTTCTCATCATTCAAACTCTGAGAGGGCGTGGCTTGGTGGCAAAATGTGTTCATCATTGCAGAAATCTCCTGACACTTGCCAGGCTCCCTCCCTGGCTCCCTCTAAAGTCGTTAGCTGGCAGACTAATTAAGAACAACCAGACAGTAGCACGTGCACGCTGACTCTCGGGAGGCTCTTCATCATACAGCACCAGCAGAACGAAGTCTCTGTCATGAAACCTCCCTCAATCTCAACCTAAACTCTGAGTCTGGAGTAGATTTCATTTTACAGCCATGTTGTCTGAAAACCATTCATCATTTATCAGCCTCCTGCCTGCCGCTGCTGCTCATTCATCATTTAAAGTGAGTTAGAGGGTGTCCACAAGGCTGTGATTCATAGTCTACTATTCTGTCTGATGTGTTTGCTGTTTATTTGTCTCTGTCTGGCCATCTTCCCACACGAGTGTTTGTGTTCTTCCCTGAGCCGTGACTGGGCTCAGTCATGGTGTTCTCCAGCTTCACCTGTCAGTCCCGTGCTTTTCTACATATTGCATCAGAAGGTTTAAAGAAGCTTGAACTTGTGCTACAGAAGTCGTCCGTGCAGTCACAGGAGCAACAGTTTAGTATCCTGAGGGCTTTTTACATGGTCAGACTCGTGGCCAGGCTTCAGACTCTAGTCTACCATCTTCACCAGATCTGAAAGACCTCCTCCAGAGCAGTGCCTAAAATGGAATTCGTTTTTTTTCTTCCTCAAAACCACTCCTGTGAAATCTGTTCCACGTGCGAGTGGCGGCCGCCCGCCTCGTCTTTGTTTCAATATTTCAGAGTCACTAAGTGGTGAGTTGCCAGGCGATGCAGCAGGGGCAGCACGATTAAGGGGGCGTGATAGGCAGCTTGTGGCTGAGGGCGATCCGGAGGGATACAAAGCCCAGTTGGCTGCCTGCCCGTTTTCCATTCATATTCCCTCTGCCAACACACAGACACACACACCACTTAGCTGTACACACCCATATACTTCCTCACACAGTTGCCAGACAAGAGACACTCTGCACACTTGTGCAGTCCCACACACAGCTTTCACCCACTAAACCGAGCACTTTCTCTGATTAAGACCCGCTGTAAAGAGATGCTAATAAAACATGGCTGCTGCACAAGGTGCTCAGCTTTCTAATTCAGCTAACAGCCATGCAGTCAACACTGTTAAATGTTTTGGTAAAAAGTAAAACTTGATGTCTGTTTATCTCCTCAGGACACAAGATCTGTGTGCTTGTGATGGGGAGAACCAAGAAGATTTCCCCGGTGAACTAACACTTCATTTTGACCCCCTGACCCCAGACGGGCTGCCGTGTACCCCTGCTAACGCTGTGGAGGTGCACAGGGGTTCACAGCCAGGTGAGGACAGTTGCAGTAGATGTTTCACAGACCGGCAACAGCAGATTTTGCTTTGAGTTATATCATATAGAGTTATCACGATGGGATAGTTTGACCTGCTATGAAACCAATAAAGACCAAAGCTATGTTCTGATTTGGTGTTTTACACTTTTTATTTGGTGGCTCATCAGTAATTTGGTGGCATGAAGTGGGTTAAACCAGATACTGTTGTATCTTTGATAATGGAAGTCATTTCTTTGTACAGGCTGTAGTGAGAACATAGCTTATACTCACTACAGCCTGTACATACTTATAGTTACAGAATATTCACAACATACTTCATACCGTGTACATTATAACATACCATAATAGACCCATTTCTGTAATATACTCACATATCTATATTATTGCTAATATATATTGTAATATATCTATATCACTAAAGCACTTCTGGATGGATGCAAACTGCATTTCGTTGCCCTGTACCTGTGCATGTGCAATGACAATAAAGTTGAATTCTATTCTATTCTTTCTTGGGTAGTTATCAAGGGTTATATAATTGAATAAACTGACTTTTTAGGAAGTTGAATAAGTTTTTGTGCACATAAAACAATGTACAGCGACATTTCTTTCTTACATTTGTTTTGTCTGGCTTTAAAGCCAATATCAGAAATGAAAGTTGTTATAATTGTAAAGCGCTTTGAGGGCCCCGAAAAGCGCTATATAAATGCAATCCATTATTATTATTATTATTATTATTATTATTATTATTATTATTATTATTATTATTATTATAAGCTTATTAAATCTGAGAACAAAACAGAAGAGAAATCCCCTTTTAAAGTCATCTTGTAAGTAGTCTGATTCACTATAGGAGATGAAGAAGTTCTGGATTTTACGTACTAGCATCCTACACTTCCTTTTCCTTCATAGAATTTAAGCCCTAGTTGGACTAGGTTTCCCTTGTGACATGCATTTGTTTCTTCTCTCATTCTGCCTGTGTGTTTGGCAGGAGAAGTACTTGTTTCATCACCCTGTCGCTCCTTCCCAAGTCCGGGAGTTGAAGGAGTGACGATGTGAGACTGACATTGGGCTAATGTGCAGGAAATCTCTGTGCTTGTGTGTCCAAACGTTTCACTGGTACTCTAGAAACTGCCAAAGATGGTAGTCACCGAGCTAATGCTGAACTGTGCTGCTTTAATATGGTATCTCGGTGAAACTGTTGTTAGCAAAGTGTGACATCGAAGTATGGCTAACGGTAGTTTCCATCTTCTCTGCTGCTGCCCACAGACTATGTGAGGAGCAGTGGGAAAGTCCCAGAGGAGGCTGTCGTTGATGAGGAGGCCATCCTGACTCTCCTGGAGAACAGTCAGTCTTTCCTCCCACTCTCCCAGACATCCAACCACTCGACCCTGTTAGGTAACACAGCCTCTTTCATTCGTGCACGTTTTTAATTTTCTATGCTCGATTTTGCTTCCCATGATTAAACTGTGATTTTTAGGTGATAATTTTAAGGCCGTCTTCCGCAAACAGCATTTCAAAGATGCCGATTCAGTGGTCGGGTCATGTGACTTTGACTCCAGAAGCTTCTGAAATGGATTTTTATGGCTGTTTTGGATTGTTGTCCTGTTGTAAAAGCCACTTTTTTCCCCTTTCCATCCATATTTTCTGATATTTAGTGGATTCTTTCCTCCATATACATCTGGTTCTTGTCCACTTGGCTGCCACTACACCCTGAAAGGAGAAAATATTGACCTCAATGCTTAACAGCTGTCCAAGTGTTGTTTTCTTTAGTAAAAAGCATCTTTAGTTTCTTCTTGTTCTCTTCTACATTTTAAATTCTTCTAAGTTGGTGGCCAAAAACTTGTGAATAAAAGTTTGTAAGCAGACGACATTTCTAGCTTTGATTAACTGGCTGATCTGGAGAGAAAGTTATTGCGTACAGCTGTCTGATATTGTCTGTGTGCTTTATTTTGTCCTCCATGCAGACAGCAGCCGGGACCAAGCCATCATTGACTTGCTGGCAGGCCTGGAGGACGATGGTTTCTGCAGGACACCCGCTAGGCAGAATTCCCAGTCCCGCTCACTCCCCGGTGTCACGAACTACAACTGCAACAGTGATGAAGAGGAAGCAGGCCCAGAACTGGACAAGGAAGAGGCAGAACTCAGTGTTATAATGTCACAGCGTTGGGACAGTGCTTCCTCTCAGAGGCATGTTTATCTCTGCATGGTTGAAGGCAAAAGTATAACCATCAGTTTTAGAGTATGTTGTGCATCAAAATGTTTTCATTTTTTAGTAATAAGTACAAGTGTAAGCTACACCTTTTTTGTTTCTGGTTGTATCTTAAATAAATAGGTGAGCGATCGCTGTACACGATCTGTGAGTCATCCCCAGTGAGCTCTGCCTGGGCATTTTTCTTTAATAATACGGTTCCTGTCGTTGGTGTGTGTGTGCACAGACCCTGCATGAAGGAGACAGAAAACTGCTTCAGTGATGCCCAGCAGGAGTCCTCTGACGAAGACATGGAGTGGAGTGGAAACAACTCTATGTTCGCTAACCTGTCCATCCCGCAGCTCGATGGCGCCGCAGACGAGAGCAGCGGTGAGTTGTCCTATGATGAGATGTACTGATAAAGCATGAAGTGTCAGCTTGCTTTGATGCCCATCTGACACCCCCCACTGATTCACGCTCTGTCAAGTATGTCAGGAGACGGGATCTGATAGCTGCTACAGAAGACAAAGTTAGTATGATTTTTAGTTTTGGCTCTATGACCTGACAGGCTACAATTTGATGCCAGACTCGGGGGTAAAAACTGACTCTCTGGGGTTAATTAACTGTTCCGTTTTTAGAGCGCGCATGTGTGTTTGGAAAGATGACTACAACTTCATAGACTGGTAATAGACTCATTGTACATGGACAACAAAATATGGGTACTTCACGCCAGCTGTGCAGGAATAAATAACAAACAGGAGAAATGTATACCGTCGAGAAGAATATCATATGCTTTATACTTATTATGAATTGTTTTTATATATTTAATAACTCATTATAGATATAAGATCTGTCTGCATATATTCACATAGAAGTATTATCAGTCCATAGCATGACCATATTTGAGCTGTTATTTATCACCCCACCTGCATTAGATGACTTTATCAGTAGCTCAACTGGGCCAAAAGCAGAACAACTACATTATCAGAAGAGCCAGAGCAGAGAATGAGGGACAAGCTTCCTGCTGATGCACATGTTAGTGATGTTCTAGTTGCCCTGTGTCTTATGTAGAGCGATGGTCACTTTCTTATTGAGCTTAAATTATGAATTTTGGCATTCAACATGTTATAATGGCATAGAAATATTGTAGTAGTTTGACTTTTTAAAATTTAAATTAGTGCTGTCAGCGTTAATAGCATTAAAATGACGTTAACGCCATTAACGCGGCAAATCTCGGTTAGCAGGTTAACACGTGTGCAGGGCTGCATGGTGCTAATGCGTTGATGCCGCATTAGTGAAACGTTTGGGGTGATCCACGTTAACTCGTTAACGGAGAATTGCCGTGTTAATGCGGTTATGGCGTTAACGTCCTTTTAACGAGATTAACGCTGACAGCACTAATTTAAATATATCAAAATAGTGATCGATCTCACCCTGGGGTTTTGGGCTAAGATTCATGGGTGATTGCGCTGTCTGATCAGATGAATTTCAGGTTAATTTCTTGCAGCTGTGGATACTAACTGATATGCCTCTTCTTCTCACATGCTGTATCCATAGATTCCTCCTTAACAGATAGTGGCTCAATGACGCAGTCTTCGCTTACGGCCACTGAAAAGATGTTGGGCAAAAGAAATCCCATCCCAGGGGAGACGGTCCACCTTGAGCCACCATCTACAGCTAAGATCCTTTTGGAGTGCAAGCATCCCGAGCACATACCAGTTCACGTGTTGGACACGGAGCAGCCGCTTGACAAGCACTTTCAGTTAAAAAGCAGTCAGGACAGCAGTAGTGAATGTTTGACAGGGTTCAAGGTGAATAAAGAAATCCCCTACATCCAGCCAGTCAAGCACCCTATTCCCTGCATATTAGCCAATCACCCTGAGGTGTCTCCCATCTGCATGGACAAAGAAGAACTACGACCTTTGTACACCTACGATAAGAAAGCTTCGATAGCTTTGGATAAGACGGATATTGAAAGTTTCCCATTTGGTAATGGAAAGGTCGCCAAGGACAGGAAGAAGTACAGCAGTATAAAGAATGTAGAAACAAACCGTCTGTCCATTCTTCAGAACCACAGGGGCTTTTCTCTCTGTTATTCTGAGCTGAGAAACTGCTCAGCTAAGACTGACCTGGAACTGAACACGAAAGACAATAAAAGCCCCCTTCTGAGGAGCATCACATCAGCCCCATCGACCTTGAAGGAGGACGAGTTTCTTGATCCTCATGAGGACGAAATTGGTAAAGACGGCGAGGAAGGAGATGTCGGTGAGCTGAAAATCAGGTACGAGGACTATCAGGAAAATAAGACTGAGAGGACTATTGTTGCCCAGCAGGAGGCACACTACAAGTTTTTCCCCAGTGTCATTCTCTCCAACTGCCTCAGCAGAAAGAAACCTGGGAACAAGAAAATGGCTGACACCTGCAGTAAAGTAGAACAGGCCCAACCTCGCAGGTCTAAGCTAAAGATGAACAAAAAAAGGCTAGGTATGACAGGACCTAGGAACAAATTAAAGATGGTCCAAAGCTCTACCTCTGATGGCCAGATTAGCACCGGCATCACCTCAGTAACACCTGCTAGTCCTGTGACTACGGACACTGAAATGCTGATTTCTGAGGATCATCAGGATTTACAAGAGGCCGAGTTGATCAAAGAGGAAACGATTGTGAAAAATGAGTCTGAAAGTGAGGAGCGGTCCATAGGTGAACAAGCAGAACCACAGCCAGAGCCCCTTGTCTCCAGCTCTGCTACCAATTCCTGTTTTTCTGAGGAAACTAAAGACTCTACTGAGGATGTGGTAAGCCCACTGCAAGATTTGTCTGCCAAAGTCACCTGTACTAAACCGTCAGCACTGCCAGGTAGTAAATACACCCTGAGGACCAAACGGAAGATGAAATATGATTCAGAGGATGGGGAACACTCAAGTGCTACTCGTTCTAAAAACCTAGCTTCTGTCAAAGAACGACTTAAGGACAATGATGTCTCAGGTGGGCAAGAAGTAAAGTATCAGAGAAGACGCAAGAAGGAACCTCCTATTATTATAAAGTACATTATTATTAACAGGTTCAAGGGAGAGAAAAACATGCTGGTGAAGATGTCCAAAGTGAATGCAGCTGAGCAGTTGGTGGTGTTGACGCCAGACAAGCTAGAGCACTATAAAAAACTGGCTCCTCTCAAGGATTTCTGGCCCAAGGTACCAGAATCCACTGCTGTTAAGTTTCCCGTGACTGAACCAAAAGCCAAAAAACATCCCAAAAGAAAGGCAAAGGTTAACTCCACAAATAAAAAGACTATCAACAACTCCTCCAAACCTCTGATCAGACAGGGTGAAAGGGTTCAGAGGCCAAAAGGCCGCAAAAAAGCCCCAGTCCTGCCATCTCTGCCACCCCCTAGACCATGTTACTGTGAGTTGGCACATGACTATGATGTTGACTATTCAGATGTCATGGTAGAGTTGGGCTACCTCTCAGATAGATCCCAAAGCCCGAGAGACTCAACGCCTCCACGCTGTTGGTCCCCAAGTGACCCCCTCATGAATACCAGGAGTTCAAAAGAGCTGATAAATCCACACATTGACCCATGTCTTAGTTCTGCTTTCCAAAAGCCACATAGATCGTCTACAGCCAAAGGAGCATGTAGTAAGTGTCAAACTGCCAAACCCAAGAGACTGTCAGATGCTAAAAGGAAAACAAGTAAGTCTGCAGAAAAGCCTAAAACTGAGAAGGCAAAACAAGGTAATCCTGCTATTTCGAGGCAGAGGATCAAAGCTGGAGGGGCTGTCAACAGTTCTACAAGCACTACAAGACCTAGAAGGTCTCGTAAAAAGAAAACAGAGGAACCCAAAAGCCATGACTTAAGTAAAGAGAGCTCCCAACTCCTTTTCCCAGAGGATGAGTTGCCTCCTTCTGAGAACTCTTCACAAGAGGTTCCTCCATTTCAACAGCAGGTGGGCAAAGACAGCCAGAGCACGTCCCAGACTCCATCTACACCAGAAAGGAACTCAGTAACCAAGTTTATCAAGCCAAAGGTTGAAGACTGTGAGACTTCCATCATGGAGGTCAACCAAAGCATTTCGGCACCTGCTCAGACGAAGCAGCAAGCTTGTCAGACCACCGTGGTAAAGGCAGAGGATTCACAGGATTATTTCACAGACTTTCTGCCTCCAGTACAGGAACACAATAAAGATGCCCAGCTAAAAGAAGGTCTCCCACACTCAGGCCCCAAGAACGGGGAGATCCCCCCTCTCTCTGAGACCCCATCTGGCTTGGCTGTCCTCAAGAAGCTTCTTCAGACGAGGCAGAAGGGACAGCCCCTTCCCATACAAGTGGTTGGTACAGCAAGCCACTCTACAGCCATAGCCCAGGCGGCAGCACTTCTAATTCCCACCACTAAACCCACTAAATCCAGAAAAGCCCCCACCCTCACTTCTCGGAAACCCAGGGCCCCAAAATCTACCACAGCAAAAGAAAAGGGGCCGAGAAACAGGAAAGGCAAGACAAGCAGTACTCAGCCAAAACTGTCAGTAAAGCAGGAGGGAAGCATGTCAGATGAATGTCCCCTCTTCCTGTCAGACCCGGGACTGGACAGATGCAATTTCATAGAGGACAGCTTGTCACCAGAGCTCCCGCACAACTACACATTTGATATAAATGCTATCGATCAAACAGAGTTCTCCAGTCCGTACAGTGGCAGTCAGTTTGTCGTGACTGATAAAAATTTACCGGTCAAATTCCTGAGTGACATCAGCCAGGATTCTGTATCTGCTCAGGCGCCGGACTCCGAAAAGAAACTTGACAGGCTGCTTTGTTCTGGGGAGGATCTTCAAAGGGGCTCTGACTGCAACAGAGCAAGGCCGGACAGCCCCGACCTTTTAGATGGGCATACGAACCGCGAGCCTACATCAAGCCTCACGTCCCTCAAGAGCAGAGAGTGGGACTTCTCTTTAGGTAAAGCCCACACGCTCAGCCCCTTTCAAGACTTTCACTGTGAGAGGAAAGAGCTGCTCTTTTCAGTTTTCGACTCACTGCCTTTAAGCTCCGCTTCATTCGTCGACCACGAGGGCTCACCAACAGGTGAGCTGCCGGAGGGCATTGACGGACTAACATCCACCACCCCCAGCAGCTCTCCACGCTCCATCAGCTCGCTATCACAGGTGAGGGCAAGCCAGCTGCAGCGAGGGACAGCGGCCGGAGGAGCCCACATTCTCAAGCCCCTCATGTCCCCTCCCAGCCGAGAGGAGATCCTCAGCACTCTTCTGGACCTGGAGATGTCAGAGGCCACCTTCCTGGAGCCTTTCTGCAGTGACCCCTCTGATGCCCCAGGGAAGCCAATGTAAGAGTAACAGCAACAGTAACCATCATCTAGCATGCATTATTTACTAAATATAACAAAATAAATGTATTAGTAAAGTTTTCACATAAGAGCCAGAATCTAACTCAGGGGTGTCAAACTCAAATGCACAGTGGGCCAAAATTTAAAACTGTCGCAGGCTAACATTAATATTTATTGAAAAAAAATCTTCCTCCAGATATAAGAATTAAACTTTTCTTATGGACTTAAACAAGTTTTGCTGAAAAGCTGAATATGGAACAAGCAAAGCTTAATACTAAACAATATATATTAGGGGTGCAACGATACACAAAATTCACGGTTCGGTTCGATACTTTGGTGTCACGGTTCGATATTTTTTCGATCCAAAAAAATGTTCATGCCTTTTTAATTTGTCATTTATTAAAATTATAAATATATATTTTAACTCAAAAGTACAGTTTTTAAATTTAATGTTGCTGAAACAAAGTAATAATAAAAAAAAAAAAATCTGATTGAGGAATCACTCATCTTTGGAAAAGAGAGTTTATTACAGAGAAATGTCTCTTTCCAAAATAAAAGCTATACTATGCGCTTCTTCTGGGCTATATTCTCAGCAGCATATTAAACATATCAGGTCCCCATAAGGAGAATCATGTGCTAACGGCTGTCTAAATGACTCGGGTAAAGTTTGTAGCATGCTTGCTTGTTGTTTTTGTCTGCTTCCACTTGTCTTTGCACTAGGATGATGTCGGAGTAAATGTGCAGTCATATTCGTTGAAATGACGTTAACGGCACAACACGGCAAATATCCGTTAACGAGCTACCCCTGATCGCCCTGTGCGTGGGGCTGGACGGCGTCAACACGTTAACGAGCTAACTGCGCTAACACACTAGTTCCCACCAATGTAATTGAGCATTGCGTGGCACATCCAACATACTGTTTTACTTTTGTCCATGACGCGCTTACCTTCGGGGTCATACGTCACATGAAAACCAAAATAGTTCCAAACACCAGATCTGAATGAGGGTGGGGGAGGTTCAATTTGCCATGTTGCAAGGAGAGCTTAACTTCTGTCTGCTAGCTTGCCCTGCGCTCAGTGAATCTGCGTTCGACTACTCCGCCTAGGCTGCACTGTCGAGCGCAGATCCACTGAGTGCTCAACACAGACAGCATAGTCAGAAGGAAAGTTGATAAAATAAATTAAAAATTTTGTATTGTTCGATACATATGCGTACCGAACCGAAAGCACTGTATCGAACGGTTCAATATCGAGTATCGTTGCACCCCTAATATATATATTAGCTGTATAATACCAGTAGGCCAGCTCTAATAGTAATTTGGTATGGCTTTGTGGGCCAAATGTAATTAGGCTGCGGGCCAGAGTTTGACACCTATGATCTAACTGATTGTGATGGTTGGTAAGGTTTTATATTTGTTTGTGGGATTTTTTTAGCTTCCCTCACAGGCTTTTTAATTGGGTTGTAAAACATCTTAATCGACAAAGTACTGCAATAAATAAAAGGAAGGTTGTCAGATAAGAGAATAGAAGTCCAGTGAGGAAAGAGTTTTAGCATTTGTTTTAGACTACAGCAAACTCAATCCTTTATCATTAAATGTCTGAAATTTCCGTATGTTCAAAAAGAAATCCACTGATCTGGCTCTGTTTTATACTGTCTACATGATGATTTATTGTAATTCAAATGGAAATGAGTGTACTGATCCTTTCCTCGTCTTTTCTCCAGGGAGGTCGGTGGCCGTAAGCTAACAGTGGGCACTCGGCTAGCTCGGGAACTTGCAGAGTTTGGTGGAGACCTGTCTCTGGAAGGCCTCCATTTCTGGAAGACGGCCTTCTCGGCCATGACGCACCCCGCCACCACCGTTATCTCATCTTGTCAAGGAGCAGAGGCTTCAGAGACAAATAAACAAAAGGCAGAGGGTGACCTATCCTCATCCAGCGATAAGAAGGTGGTGCTTTTGCCCTGCAAAAACCCACCAAGCCGCAAGCGTGTGCAGGTGTGGCTAAAAGCTAGAAAGCAGTATGAGAGTCTACAAAAAGGCAGGAGAGAGTGTGAGGTGCTGAAGACAGAAAGGGCTGGTCTGGAGGTGGAGGAACATGGGAGCTCAGAGAGAAGCGAATTGCCAGCTGCTGACAGAAGCTTGAAGGTTGAGCTCTGTGGTAACTTTTCCTGTACCAGAACTCAAAGGAGAAAGAAACAG